>NW_006408539.1:18029308-18034493 GCF_000296735.1 Chrysochloris asiatica
ACCTGACAACAACAACAACAAGGACTACTTGCACATATATGATAGATGATAAAATCTATCTAATTCTGAGACAGTTTCAATAAATGATATGATAAGATAGCATTTTGTAATTGTTTTAATAGGTAACAGTGTTTTTCTTAATATTACACAATAGAATGTCTCCTAAGAGTAAAGTTGCTGTTGGTAAGTTGTTAAGTGCTTTCTAGTTGGTTCTGATTCATAGTGACCCTGTATAGGATTTCCTAGGAGCAGATGGTGGGTTTTAGCTGCCGACCTTGTGGTTCGCAGTTCATACCAGAATGATACCTTAGATTCATGAAATATAGTATAATAAGTTGTATTTCCTTAAAATGACTTATAAAAAGAAGATACGCTAAAATTGTTTGAACTCACCATTCGCTCCTCAGAAACCCTATACAGGGTCGCTATGGGTCAGAATTAACTAGATGGCACTTAATAACAACAAATATTTTTATATACACAGACTTGTTGTTGTTAAGTACCGTGGAGTAGATTCTGACCCATAGCGACTTTGTATAGACTTTCCAAGAAACAGCTGATGAGCTTGAACCTCTGACCTTGCAGTTCAAACAACTTTGCAGTCTGACTCATTAACCCACCGTGCCACACCAGGATTCCTATAGGTACAGATACATAGCTATGATTGTATCTGTCATATAATATTTAATCATCTAATTAAAAAATTGTTATTTTTTTAAAAATTGGAAAATTGCCATTCATCAATGAATAAATTACATGACGATTATTGAAAATAATATCAATAGACAAAAACTTGGATTGGTCTTATTTTAAAAGTCAGTATTTGAGTTGGCTATAGTTTAAAGTATTTTCTATTCTTCACATCTTGTTTAACACATATCAGAAGAAAATATAAAAATATTAAATCTGTCACTTTATATAAGAGCGCTAAATATTTTATTCTGTTTGGTATCTCTAGCAGTAGATGCAACAAATATTAACAAAAGGAGATTTTCATA
Organism: Chrysochloris asiatica; assembly: GCF_000296735.1. Classification (NCBI taxonomy): domain Eukaryota; kingdom Metazoa; phylum Chordata; class Mammalia; order Afrosoricida; family Chrysochloridae; genus Chrysochloris; species Chrysochloris asiatica. Next base: position 18,030,307 of record NW_006408539.1, read on the forward strand.
AATCTTCCTGGCACTAGGTTAAACCCCACAAAAGCTTCGAAATAAAATCTCTGTATGTTCTTCATGCTGTTTTTTATGACCCTTGTGGTTCAATAAGATGCTTGTTTTTGAGCAACAGTGTTAAACTGAATAAGAGTAATTATTATTGACACATAATGTAATTACCAATAATGTATTGGGTTGCAACTAAGAGGAGCATTTTAGTCTTCATGTGAAGCGACTGATGTGTTTAGCTCCCATTTGTGTTAATGGCAAGTATTCCCATGAATCTCAGTGTCAACAGAAGAAAAATAGACTCTAAAGAACACACATCAGAAATTCAAGCTGTTTTATTTAGCAGAAAGAACAGAGCTCCCTGAGAAAGCTCTCTTTCTTAAATGAAAAGCAATTTCTACTCCATCAAGCATAGCCCAAGACACCCTACCCGTTCACATACGTCCTAGATACTGTGTTCCCCTAAAGAGGGTCTCATGCCTTGTAGGCTTCTGCTTGTAGGCTTCCGCTGCACCAAATGAAACTTCTCCCTGATGAAATAAACCATTTGTGCAGAACTATTGCCAAAAATATATACTTGTTCAGGATTCTACAAAAACGGAATATGATACATATAAGACTGGAAATGTAGATTGAAAATGGTCTCCAGGTCCTTACAAACAGACCCTTGTTTCCCAAATGTTTCATTTCTGGTAGATATGGAAGAACAATACTATTGCCAATATTCAAATTTAAGAACTCAGAGCTTAGGAACATAATAAATACACCCATTTACAGATGTACTTCTTGGTGTGATTATTACAATATAAAATTTTTACTCAACTGATTTTCTAGCTTAAGAGCAATAGACCATCAATAATTTAGAAAAGCAATATCCGAATTGACTTAATGATTAAGCAAATACTTAAAATAGAAAATGAATAAATTTAATTTTAAACTACTGTTTGAATAATCTTCAACTAGAAACACACACACACACACAAATTTACCAATCTGAGACTCTTCAGGGGAATTTTTTTTATGAAAAGATTAAAATTATTTATAATTAGTATGTTTGAACAGAGCATGGGAACTCCACTGAATGTTTTAAAATTGGGAAAGGTGTGCGACAAGGTTGTGTTCTTTCACCATACTTATTCAACCTGAATGCTGAGCAAATAATACAAGAAGCTGGGTTCTATGAAGAAAAACATGGCGTCAGGATTGGAGGAAGACTCATTAACAACCTGCAATATGCAGATGATACAACCTTGCTTGCTGAAAGTGAAGAGGACTTGAAACATTTACTGATGAAGATCAAAGAGCACAGCCTTCTGTATGGATTGCATCTCAATATCAAGAAAACAAAAATCCTCACCATTGGACCAATAAACAACATTCTTATCAATGGAGAAAAGATTGAAGTTGTCAAGGACTTCATTCTTCTTGGATCAACTATCAATACTCACAGAAGCAGCAGTCAAGAGATCAGACAACGTATTGCATTGGGCAAATCTGTTGCACAGGAACTTTTTAAAGCGTTGAAGAGCAAAGATGTCAGCTTGAGGAATAAGGTGCGCCTGGCCCAAGCCATGGTATTTTCAATAACCTCATTTGGATGCGAAAGCTGGACAGTGAATAAGGAAGAGCTTAGAAGAATTGATTCCTTTGAGTTGTGGTGTTGGAGGAGAATACTAAAAGTGCCATGGACTGCCAAAAGAACCAATAGATCTGTTTTGGAAGAAGTGCAGCCAGAGTGCTCCTTGGAGGCCAAGATGGCTAATCTTCATCTCTCATACTTTGGGCATATTGTCAGGAGGGAACAGTCACTGGAGAAGGATGTCATGCTGGGTAAGATGGAGGGTCAAAAAAAGAGGAAGACCCCCAACAAGATGGATCGGCCAGGTGGCATCATTGATGGCATCAAGTGTGGCAGCGGTAGTGAGGTTGACCCAGGATCGGACATTGGTTCATTCTGCTGTGCATGGGGTCGCTATGAGTCGGTTCCGACTCGATGGCACTTGACAACAACAACAACATGCTGTTTACCCATAAGTAGAACAATGCTTCTAAAGTTTCCCAAAAGATGGATGAAAGAAATGGTGACATGTCTAAGCCACAAAACACTAAAAAAATATGTTGTAAAAAAAATAACAATTGGTATCCTGGGAAAACACACTCTTCAATAAAAGAGACTATCAAAGTACAAATTAATGTGTAAAATAGACACTCAACTATGTATTATCAACTTTTCATACTTATATAATACCTTTGTCTTTTAATATACAATTATATGTCTTAAAGAGCTCTGGTAGCGTAGTGGTTATGAATCGGCCTGCGAACCTTAAGGTCAGCGGTTCGAAACTACCAGCTGCTCCGCGGGAGAAAGATGAGGCTTTCTATTCCAGTAAAGATTTACACCCTTGGAAACCCTGTACAGGGTCGCTATGGGTCAGAACTGACTCCATAGCACTTAACAACAACAACAACATACAGAGGATGTTCAGGTGTGGTATTATAGGATAAGTACTGGACTACTAACCACAATGTCTACCATTCAAACCCACCAGCTGCTTCGTGGAAACCCTATACAGGTTGCTAAGACTTGGAACCAAGTAAACAACACTTAACAACAGCAACAGCATAAAGAAAGAGGCTTAAATACACTGAGTTAGTAAAAGTGCTTGTTACGGGATCGTAAAGTTATATATAATTTTTATTTTGTCTGTGTTCTCTTCTATATTTCCTGTTCTTGTTGTTAGGTGCCATCGAGTTGGTACCCACTCATAGCTACCTTGTTCTCAACAGAATGAAACACTGGTCTTATGCCAACCTCACAATTGTTACTAGGCTTCAGTCTGTTGCTACTGCCACTGTACAAGTCCATCTCAATAGGGGGGGTCTTCCTCTTTTTTTCTGACCCTCCACTTTATGAGCATGATGTCCTTCTCCAGGGACTGGTCCCTCCTAATAATATGTCCAAAGTATGAGACACAGTTAGCATAAGACACACTTAGTTATCAGCAAAAAACAAAAGCAAAAAATTGAATGTCATGTAGGGGAAGTAAAGTATACTTTTTGCAATATTATTTGCATATGCAATATATCTAATCAGTATAATTTTGTTAAATATCCTTAACCAAATGATCACCTTTCAGTTAGTAAATTTTCAAATAAAATTGCAAAATTATTATTTCCTTTATTAAGTAAGATATTTCTAGTTATTCTTTGATCATAAACTTACTTTATATTAAATTATATATGTTGTTGCTAAATGCGGTAGGGATGGTTCCAACTCATATCAATCCTGTATCGGTTTTCTGAGGAACAGCTGGTGGGTTTGAACTGCCAATTTTGCATTTCAAGTTGACCAGCACCAAACCAGGGCTCCTCTCTAAGTTTGTTGTTGTTGTTAAGTACTGTGGAGTACTTCTTGCACTGAAGTACCCTGAAAAGATATGTTGAAAACAAGATATCCTTGTTAAGTAGAATCAGCCACCTCTCTGAGATTAGGTGGTGAAGTCTACCTAACGAGGGAATCCTCTTCTCCTTATGTTTGAACAATGCTTCAGACTGATTAGTCAAACTACAATGTCAATACCATAGCTTCTGCCAGAAAGCTTGCTAACCAGCTTTTTTGTTAAACCTAAGATACATACCTTTTTGAAATTTGCCAGTCTGTATTGAAAGCAAGACGATAGAATGGACATGCAGATAGTAACTAAAAATATGTTTTGATCTTAAATGATTGGTCAGAGATTTCTCTTATTTAAAATATGGAATCTTGAGAATTACCAATAAATTGTTGACCATTTCTTTGAAAGACATGGGCAAGCAAAAACATAAATGTATTATTGTAATGCCTACCAACCAGTGGCAACCTTGCCATCTAAGAAAAAAGGAATATTGAAATTAAGAAAGTAAAATCATATCTCAATGGAATTATGTGAGATCAAAAAGAAACAGAAGGCCATGAATATTTTCAATAGCTCTAAGAATGTTACCTAAATGCCCACCTGTATTGAAACTTGTACTTTTCCAAAGGTATTGCTGTGATCCTGGGTCATGTGAGGGTGTGATGAGATGGAACGTTTTACACAAAGCCAAATTTATTGTCAGGAGAAGGGCAATTTAGTATGAAATATTTTAGTATAACTCTGGTACAAGATATAGAAAAACTCCTCAAATGAATATGCTTGTGTTGTTAAATGCTG
>NW_006408539.1:18034693-18036092 GCF_000296735.1 Chrysochloris asiatica
GATAGATAGATAGATAGATAGATAGATAGATAGATAGATAGATAGATAGATAGATAAATGAGCTCTGGTAGTGTAGTGGTTATAAATCAGGCTGTTAACCTTAAGGTCAGCAGTTTGAAACTACCAACTGTTCCACGGGAGAAAGATGAGGCTTTCTGCACCTGTAAAAATTTACAGCCTTGAAAACCCTGTTCAGGGTTGCTATGGGTTGGAACCAATTAGACAACACTTAACAATAACAACAACAACAACAAAATAGATAGATAGATACAGATATAGATATATATATATGTGTATGTGTGTTTGTATACATATATATGTTGTTGCTGTAATGTGTCGTCTAATTGGTCCTGACTCATAGAGGACACTGTGCACAACAGAAGAAACACTGTGCAGTCGTGCACCATCCACACAATTGGTGTGATTTTTGAGCCAATTGCTGCAGCTGCTGTGTCAATCCATCTTCCTGGAGTTCTTCCTCTTTTGTGCTGATCCTCTACTTCTGTAAGTATGATGTTCTTTGCTAGGAACTGGTCCCTGCTGATAACATATTCAAATTATGTGAGACTCAGTCGCACTGTTTTGCCTTCCAAGGAGCATTCTAGTTGTACTGTAGGGCCAAAGAGAAGAATCCATTTCATATATAAGCTTTAGCACGTCCTCTAGCTCCAAGAAAATGATATATGTATAAATAGCCAGGCAGCTCAAGGCCAGAGGCCAGATGTTTTCCTTTGCCTTAGCCTATGAACAAAGACCACCAGTCCTGACCAATTAAACTGTAACATCTCCTAGTTTGCCAATTGTTAACCAATCCAAAGATTGTAAAGCTGAGAAACCCGAGCTTGTTTGAAAACTCTATAAAAACCCTGCAGACAAAGGGTTCGGGGCTCTATCCCTAATCCGCTGCGTAGGATGAGGTGGAGTTCGGGCTCAAGCTTGAATAAACAACCCTTGTGCACTTGCATTGGTGTCGGCTCCTTGGCGGTCTTTGGGGACCCCGAATTCTGGGCATAACAGTACTTCTTCCAAGACAGAATTGTCTGTTCTTCTGGCAGTCCATGGTGTCTTCAGTATTTATCATCAATACCATAAGTTAAATGCCTTCATTCTTCTCCAGTCTTTCATATTCACTATCTGGCTTTTGTATTCATATGAAACCACTTAAATATTATGGCTTGGGGCAGCACACCTTAATCCTCAAAGTGATATCTTTGCTCTTCAACACTTTAAAGAGTCTTTTGCAGCAGATTTGCCTAAGGCATATCCTTTGGTTTCTCCACAGTAGCTTCCAAGAGCATTGATTGTGGAGCCAAGAAAAATGATTTATTTCACAACTTCAAACTTTTCTCCATTTATAATGATGCTGTTTCTGGTCCAATTATGAATATACATACATATA
>NW_006408539.1:18036242-18044952 GCF_000296735.1 Chrysochloris asiatica
CTATGCTCAACAGAACAAAACGCTGCCTAATCCTTCACCAGCCATCCTCACAATTATTACACTGAAGACCATTTATGCTGCCACTGTGCCAATCAATTCTGTTGGGGGGGGGGGGCTTCCTTTTTTTTGGCTGTCCCTCCACTTAAACAAGCATGATGTCCTTCTCCAGGGTCTGGTCTCTTCTAATAACATGACTGAAGTATGAGAGACCAAGTCTCTCCCTCTTGGCTTCTAGGGAACATTCTGGTTGTACTTCTTCCAACACAGATGAGTTTATCCTTCTGGCAGTCCATGGTATTTTTAATATTCTTCTCCAATGCCATATCTCAAATGTCTTAACTCTTCTACTGTCTTCCTTATCCTTTGTCTAACTTTCACATGCATATGAGATTATTTTAAATACCATGGCTTGGGTAAGGTGCACCTTAGTCCTCAAACTGACATCTTTGCTCTTGACTACTTTAAAAAGGTGTCATGCCACAGATTTGCCTAATGAAATGCATCATTTGATTTCTTGACTGTTGCTTCCATAAGTGTTGATCATGGATCCAGGCAAAATGAAGTCTTTGACAACTTCAATGTTTCTCCATTTATCATGATGTTATTTATTGGTCCAGTTGTGATAATTTTTGTTTTCTTTACATTGAGGTGCAATCCATACTGAAAGATGAGGTATTTGACTTTCATCAGTATGTATTTTAAGTTGTCCTTCATGATTGTATCATCTACTTTTCACATGCTGTTAATGATTTTTCCTCCAAATCTGATGTCACATTGTTCTTCACATAATCCAGATTCTCAGATTATTTGCTCAGCACAGATTTAACAAATCTGGAGGAAGGACATAACTCTGACTCACAGCATTCCTGATTTAAGCCATTCAGTGTCTCTCTGTTCTGTTTGAATGACTGACTGCCTCTTGGTCTACATACAAGATACTCATGACCATAATTGAGTGGAGTGGAATACCCATCAAAACTGAAGAATTCAGTCTTTGGTCTTCATCAATTAGTACCTCAAGTCTACTTCCCGCAAGCATTGTTGTGTTATCTGTATATTGCAGGTTGTTGATAAGCCTTCCTTCAATCCTGATGCCATATTCTTCTTCATATACTCCAACTTCTCAGATTATTTGCTCAGTCTAAAGATTGAATAAATATGATGAAAAGATGAAAACCTGACACATACCTTTCCTAATTTTAAATAATTCAGTATATTCTTTTTGTTTTAAATAATTCAGTATACTCTTTTTGTGTTGTTCTAATGACTGCCTAGTAGTTTATACACAGGTTCCTTATGAATACAGTTAATTTTCTGGAGTTCCCATTTTTCTGAATATTATTGATAATTTGCTATGATCCACCACAGTCAAACTCCTTTCCATAGTTGATAAAATACAAGTAAACACCTTTCTGGTATTCTCTTCTTCAGACCAGATTCATCTAATGTTAACAATTATATCTCTCATTTCATGTGCTCGTCTGAATCCAGCTTAAATTTCTGCAGTTCTTTACTGATGTAATATTTTAAATTATATTCAGAAAAATTTTGCTTGCATGTGATATTAATGATATTGTTCAATGAATCAGTACTTTTTGGAATGGACACTGATACGGATTTATTCCAATCAGTTGGGTATGCAGGTGTTTTATAAATTTCTTGACACAGATGACTGAGTGCCTTCAGCAGTGCATGAACTGTTTCGGCTTGTGTTCTTTCAGTTCCTGGAGCTTTGTTTTTCTTCAATTCTTTCAATGCACCTTGGACCTCTTCCTTCAATACCATTGGTTCTTTAACTAGGTTGACTTTAATGATGTGGCTAAAGCAAAGCTCTTGAGGCCTTTATAAGCTAATAGAGCATCCTCACAGTGCAAAGAAACTACTACAGACATCCATTAATAATCAGAGCCTGGCATGTATGAAGTATGAGTCTAGGAAAATTAGAATTCTTAAAAAATGATGGTGTGCATAAAGATCAATAACCTAAGCATTAGTGAGCTGAAATGGAATGGTATTGACATTTTAAATTGGAAAATGATAAGGTTACTAAACCAGGAATGACAAATCAAAGAGGAATAGCACCATAGTCATTGTCTAAAAGAGCATTTCAAGATCTATTGTGAAGTACACTGCTGTCTGTTGTCACATGATCAAAGACTTACAAATTGCAAACCCTTTTTTCCCAATAATATTAATGGAACTATACATGTGGACCTCACTAGAAGGAACACACAGGAATGAAATCAGCATCATCTGTGAAAAGAGATGATAGAGAAGCTCAATATAATCAGCCAAAACAAGGTCAGGTGCTGACTGTGGAACAGACCATCAATTGCTCATATGCATGCTCATGTTAAAGCTGATGAAAATTAAAACAAGTTCTCAAGACCCAAAATATGATCTTGAGTATATCCTTCCTGAATTTAGAGTCCATCTCCAGAATAAATTTAATACATTAGATACTAATGACCCCAAACCCAAAGAGCTGTGGAATGGTATCAAGAACATCATCCAGGAAGAAACAAAAGGTCATTCAAAGACTGGAAAGAAAGAAAAGATCAAACAGGATGTCATAAGAGACCCTGAAGCTTGCTCTTGGGTGTAGAGAAGTTAAAACAATGGAAAGAAATGACGAAATAAAAATACTGAACAGAAATTTCAAAGGTCAAGAGTGAAAAGACAATATAAAAATTTATACTAAAATATGCAAAGAACTGGAGTCAAGAAACCCAAAGGAAAGAACACAGTCAACTGAAAGAATTGGGAAAAAAATTCAAGCCTTGGGTTACAATAGGTTTCTATGGGTGTGGCACTGTAGGATAGATAAGCACTGGACCACAAGGAATGTTTGAGCCACAATGTCGGTGATTTAAACCCATCAGCCTCTCCTTGAAAACCCTAAACTTAGTCACTATTAGTAGGAATTGACTCAACAGCACTTAACATCAAATGGGCAAAATATGGACTGATACAGGAAGCATCAAAAGAAGACAGGACAAACACAAAGAGTTACTGTACCAGAAAGAAGTGGTCGATACTCAAACATTTCAAGAGGTACTATATCATCAAATTTGAAAAACAGATACCTGGCCAACGGATTAGATATATGTGTGTGTGGGTGTGTTTGTATACTGTTGCTGTTGAGTGTTGCCGAGTCAGTTAATACCAATAGCAAACCTGTATAGGGTTTCCAAGGTGTGGCTGCTGAGTTTGAACCACTGACTTTGAGGTTCAAACCAACCAATCTTTTGGTTCAGTGCCTATCTTATAGTTCAACACTGGGACTTCATATATATAGATATGGAGTCCTATGATGCCACACTCTATTTGTGTGCTCCAGAATACTCATTCTCCATAGCTTATCATGAGCCACACGATCGTAAGCCTTTGCTTAGTTAATAAACACAAGTAAACATCTTTTTGATATTTTCTGCTTTCAGCCAAGTTCTATCTTATGTCAGCAATGACATCCCTCATTCTACATCCCCATCTGAATCCAGCCTGAACCTCTGGCAGCTCTCTGTAAATGTACTACTGCAGCCATTTTTGAATTCTCTTTAACACAATTTTAATTGAATGTCATATTAATGATATTATCTAATGATTTCCACATTCTGTTGGGTCACCTCTCTTCGGAATGGGCACAAACATGGATCGCTTCCAAAGATCTCTTCAGATAGCTGTCGTCCAAATTTCTTGGCATAAAGGAGTGAACGTCTCTAGTGATGTTTCAATTTGTTGAAACATTTCAATTTGCATTACATCAATTCCCAGAACTTTGTTCATTGACAATGCCTTCAGTGCATCTTGGACTTCATCTTTCTGTATCATTGGTCCTTGATTATATACTTCCTCTTGAAATGGTTGAACATGGACCAATTTTTGTACAGTTACTCTGTATTCCCTCCATCTTTTCTTTCTTTCTTTCTTTCTTTCTTTTTTTCTTTCTTTCTTTCTTTTTTTTTAATGTTTTCTGCATCGTTCAATATTTTACTCATAGAAGCCTTCAGTATTTCAAGTCAAGGCTTGAATTTTTCTTCACTTCTTTCAGCTTGAGAAATGCTGAGCATGTTCTTCCCTTTTGGTGTTCTAACTCCAGATTTTTGCATATTTCATTATAATATTGACATTGTCTTCTTGAACTGCCCTTTGCAATTTTCTGTTCATCTTTTTACCTCCACATTTCTTCCATTTGCATTAGCATCCCTAAACTGGAGAGCAAGTGTGAGTCTCTTTTGACATCCATTTTTGTCATTTTCTTCATTCTTGTCTTCTTAATGACCTTTTGCTTTCTTCCAGTATGATATTGTTGATGTCATCCCACAACTCCTCTGGCCTTCAGTCATTAGTGTCTAATTCATCACATCTGTTTTTAGATTAAGGTTGAATATGTTCAAGGTCATTTTTTGGCTCTCATGGACTTGTTTAATTTTCTTCAGCTTCTGCCTGGACTTGCATATGAGCAATTTATGTTCTGTTCCACAGTCTGTCCCTGGTTTTGTTTTGGCTAATGCTATGGAGCTTTTCTAATCTCTTTCCATTGAGGTAGTCAATTTCATTTCTGCATATTCCATTTGATGATATCCACGTGTATAGTTGTCTTTTATGTTGTTTTTTAAAAAATGTATTTGCTATGAGGAAGCCATTCGTCTTGTAAAGCTATACCATATAATCTCCAGCATTGCTTCTATCTCCAAGGCCATCTTTTCCAACTACTGATACTGCCTCTGTTTCCAACCTTTACATTCCAATCACAAGTAATTATCAATGCATCTTGATTGCATGTTTGCTCAATTTCAGACTGAAAAAGTTGGAATTTCATCACCACTGGCTTTAGTAATTGTTGCATAAATTGGAATAATAGCTGTAGTAATTGGTCCATCATAACATTAGATGGATATTGACTGAAACTAGAGAATACCATAAAGATGCTTATTTATGGTTTGTTGGCTATCCAACAATAGCTTTCAACTGTGTGGATGATGGCAAACTATGAATAGCATTGTGAATAATATTCTGGAAATGTGCTAATGAGGATCCTGTATACAACCAAGAAGCAACCATTAGAATAGAGCAAGGGGATACTGAATGTTTTAAATCAGGAAAGGTGTGTGTTAATGTTGCATCCTTTATCATATTTATTCATTTGGTATGCTGAGCAAATGATCTGAGAAGATGGATTCTATGAAGAAAATCATGGCATCCGGACTGAAGAAAGACTCATTAACAAACTGTGATGTGCAGATGATACAACCTTGCTTGCTGGAAGCAAATAGGACCTAAAATAGTTACTGATGATGACCAAAGGCCACATCCTTCAGCATGAAGTTCACCTCAATGTAAAGAAAAGAAAACTCCTCACAACTTTACCAGTATATAATATCATGTTTAAAGGAGAAAAGATTGAACTTGTCTAAGGTTTCCCTTTTATTTGGATCCCAAATTAACACCCGTGGAAGCAGCATTCAAGAAACCTAAAGACAAATTTCATGAGGCAAATCTGATGCAAAAGGTCACTTTAAAATGTTAAAGAGTAAATATGTCAGTTTGAAAACCAAGGTTCACTTGACCCAAGCCATAGCATTTTCAGTTACCTCATATGAATATGAAATTTGGACAATGAATAAGGAAGACCACAGAAGAACTGATGCAATTGAGTTGTGGTATTGGAGAAGAATATCAAAGGTACCACGGACTGCCAGAAGAAGAAACAAATCTGTGTTTGAAGAAGTACAGCCAGAATACTTCTTAGAAACCAGGAAGGTGAGACTTGGTCTCTCATACTTGGGATATGTTTTCAAAAGGGGACTAGTCTCTGGAAAAGGACATCATTCTTGGTAAAATGGAGGTTCAGAGAATAAAAGGATGGATTGACACAGTGGAAGCAACAATGGGCTCAAAGATAACAATTGTGTGGATGGCACAAGACTGGCCATATTTTGTTCTGTTGTGCATAGGGTCATTGTGAGTCAGAACTGATTCAATGGCACCTAACAACAAGTCATAAAAATTAACTTGATTGGCTTAAAAAATGATGATATAAAGTACCAAGAAGATACAAATTAGAAAACTGTGGGGATAATGACTAACAGAGATAAATTATAAACAACAAAATTCACTGATGTTATTTGAATTTTATTAATAATGTCAGTATATGCATATTACTGTTCATAACCAAAAGAGTTGAAGTTTACCTGCTTTGGAGCCTGATTTGGAAACTAGCAAGGCTAAAGAAAGAAGACACTATTATTTCATAGGAAACATTTAGTTTTTGCTGTTTTACTAAATATGTACTTATATTACTTAACAAAATAAAAATTTAATTCAAATAAAACTTTTTTTTATTTAGTATAACAGGCGTGATTCAATAATTGCAAGGTATCAATTGGAGGAATATGTGTCTTCAAAGTCATATTCCTTGTTATTAAAATATTTCTATTTTTCTGAATGTAACTGCAATAAACAGGAGTCATCAAATGACATAGTCCTTGGTGATGATCATGATAATAAAAACTACAGTAGAAACCCATTCTTCAAATAGTCAAATATGTTTCTCAGCTCATGTCTATTTATGGGCAGAAGGAAAACCATCTCAAGTAAATGTCATTCCTCAAACAAGTGGTTTCATTTTGTTTTGTCTTTAAGGTAGTAGACTGCTTCTCTACAAAACTGCAAAATTCAGTGTTCCCAGGTTAAATTGTCAAGAACATATCATTTTTAGTGAATACTTAAGTCTCCAGAGGGGGAAGAAAAACATTACATATGCCAGATCTTTAGTAGCGGTATACTCTCTTCTGGTTCTTTTCTGAAATTAAGTTATGGCAACTGAGAGAACAAGAGAGCCAGGAAAGACTGTCTCTTCTTGCACTGACTACATTCTCTTGTATGTCATCTACTGCCCAAGAACTGAGAAGCAGAATTCATAGTAGTAGCAGGATGAAAAGCAGCTCAAAATAGGGGGAAAAGAAATCAATGGGGAAAAAAAAAATCAATGGGAAAGTTGTAAAGCCTGTACCAATTAGCTCTCTAATATATGGCCTTTTGAAGTGCCAAAGTGCATTTTTAAGTGCTCCTTTTTATTTTTATTCGAATAGACTCACCACTAATGGTACGGAAGCAATCATGTGAAACCAAAAAGTCTAATCGCCAAAAAGAACCTTCAGAAGTTAAAGGAGTATTTATAGTCTGTAGAGTGAGACTTTTATGTTCTCACTGTTTTTTTTTTCTTTCTTTCTCTCACTTTCTTTCTTCCTATGTGCCACCTCTCAGTATATATGGATGTATGATTGCTTGGAATGTATCTCAATCACTGGAACAGGGCAGAAGATCCTAATAGATACCATACTTTCTGCCTTTTCATGGTATTTTGGAAGACATTCATATTCATGTTATCATTAAGAAATTTGAGTTTTCAAAAAGTATATTTCATGTTGTAGAAGTCACTAGAATTAATGCTTTTGAGAAATAAAATTTCCATTTGGAGTCTCTGATTTCTGATGAAAAATATAATGGCAATTTTGAGAGGATAATGTTCCATACTCTCTGTAAATCTTTTATCCCCCAATTCAAGGTTTATAAAGAAGTCTAACAAAAGGAGATAGATAAAAGTAATTTAACATGGAATAATAAATTATTCAGATATCTTAAATAATAGTAATTAACAGTTATATGGAGTCCTGGTGTGACGCTGTAGATTAATGCACTGGGCCACAAGGTCCATTTGAACCCCAAGGTCACTTGTTCAAACTCACCAGCCGCTCCTCAGAAACCCTATACCAGGTTGCTATGAGTTGGAATCCACCCGAAAGCACTTAACAATAGTAAACACAACCACACTTCTATTGTGTTTACTATATCCCAGCACCATTTTCTTTCTGTGTGAATGCACATGTGTGTTTACCTTGTTAACTCCTCTAATCCGCGCAACTATTCTGTAAGGAAGGAACTAGTATAATTTCAATTTTATAAATTGAGTCACAATGAAAGTAAACACTTTGCCAAGCATCACACCAGTAATGTTTGGTTAAAATTGTAGGCCTTTATTCTATTGAGGTTGCAATTGTTCAAGGGGCATGCTACCAGCAAATCCATGACAACAAAGTCTGCAGATACTGAAGAACTGGTCAGTTCCAGAAAGTCTTATTTTTGCTGTTTATCCGTCTATTACAAAAGTGACAAGCAGCTATTTCAATAGAAAGCCACTGAAAGAGAAATTAAACAAGGCAGTTCTGCTGACTGTCAACAAATAAAGTAAGAAATGCTGTGGCCTTATCCAAGTTTTATACTTTAAACAGAATTTCTGTGAAACAGCTTGGCAACTTTATATAAATATATATAATTTACAAAGTTCATATTCTACACTTAGTAAGTTTATTCCAAATATTCATTTTGACAAGAATGAGCACTGCAAATACAATTTGTATAAATATTTTGAACCTGTCAAGAGTTTGTAAATTTATGATTTAGTTAGTTTTGGACAAATATCATGCACTACAAAATTTGAAATTTAAACAGGCTTAATTTTATTATAAATGCTTGTGTTACAATGTTTAGTGAAGATTGTTATTGTTCTTGTTTGCCGTGGAGTTGGTTCCGACCCATAGCGATCCTGAATACAGGGTTTCCGCGGCTGTAAATCCTTTGTTATTGTTGTTGTTAAGTGCCGTTGAGTCGGTTCCGACCCATAGCGATCCTGAATACAGGGTTTCCG
>NW_006408539.1:18045052-18047219 GCF_000296735.1 Chrysochloris asiatica
TGTAAATCCTTTGTTGTTGTTGTTGTTAAGTGCCGTTGAGTCGGTTCCGACCCATAGCGATCCTGAATACAGGGTTTCCGAGGCTGTAAATCCTTACGGGAGCAGAAAGCCTTATCTTTCTCCCGCGGAACAGCTGGTAGTTTCAAACTGCTGACCTTGTGATTCGCACCCCGATTCGTAACCACTACGCTACACAGAAAATGCTAAATATTCTGCATTATTATGATTTTACAGCGCCAGTACCAAGTTAGGGAAGATTTAGGGACAGTTTGGTTCAATGGTAGACATTTTTTGCTTTCACATAAGGAAGTCCAGTACCATTCCCAGCCAGTGTACACAGTGGGCAGCCAATGTCCATCTGTCAATGGAGGCTTGTGTGTTGTTGTGATGCTGAACAGATTTTAGTGGATCTTTTAAACCGATACAAATTAGGAAAAAGCTCTGGTGATCTAGTTTTGCAAAGTCAACCAATTACATCAATGGATCACCATAGTCTGATCCTCAACATTTTGTCCTGTTGTGCATGGGATCACCATGAATTGGGGGCCAACTCAATGGCTGTTAATAACAATATGGGGGGTACTGGAAGGATGTTTTAGTTCCAGTATTTAAAGAGCCTGTAGGTCAATGTAACAATAAGTTACATGACATCAGTCATTTTTCTTGTATCTGAGACAATTGACATTGCAGGGCAAACCCAAACTCTGTATGGTGGTGGTTGGTGGTTATGTGCTGTGGAGTTGGTTCTGACTCATAGCGACCCTGTACAGGGTTTCTGAGGCTGTAAATCTTTATGGGAGCAGAAAGCCTCATCTTTCGCCTGCAGAACAGCTCGTAGCTTTGAACCACTGATCTTGATGTTCATGGCCTAGACAGATCCAAAAGATGCACTGCTGTAGCTGCTTATATGAAGCAGTCAAAACACTTAAAAAGTAATATTTCAAAAAGTGTAGAAAACTCCCAAGAATCTCATTCTTAGAGTGTCCTACTCACGCTCTTATGGACTTTACCTCTAGGAACCTCACCAGGTTCTCAAAGTAAAGATTGAAGAAGGAGCCTCTCATGGACTTTGCAGATAGAGTGAATGAATCATCCTTGTGAAGTGTGTTGAGATTCGTGGACTCTATGAGGAGGAATATTTAGGGAATTCAACCTCTCATGTGCTGTCCTGATACGATGCTGTAGAATAAGCACGAGAATAGTAGCAAAAAGGTTGGCAATTCAAACCCACCAACTGCTCCTCAGAAACATACACAGGGTTGCTATAACTTGGAACGAACTCAGTGGTACTTAACACCATCAACATCCCCTGGTGTGGGATTAGAGTGTACTCTCTGGAATGGTAACTGGAAGGTCCATGGTTCCAACCCATCAGCTGTTCTTAGAAATCTTATACAGTGTCACTATGTGTTGGAACTGACTCACTGACACACAACAACATACAATAGTGTCCTGATGGATATGTACATGTTTGCAAGTAATAATTATAAAGGATTACTTAAGAAAACAATGACCAAGAAAGAATATGTGTTATACGTAGGCATATAATCATATCCCTGTCATCTGTAGTTCTATTTGCCTAATTGGGACTCTTAAATCATACATTAATAGAGCACTAGATGTTAATGTTATTTTACGAGAATAGTAATAATAGTTATGCTGTTGTTGTTGTTAGGTGCCGTTGAGTCCGTTCCAACCCATAATTATAGAACTACAAAAATTATGTGGGACAGCATCTTACCACCTCTGGTGAGGGAGGGTCATAAGCAGCAGCCCAAGGCTGATCCCTACAAGAAGGAGGTGAGACATGCCTGCACCCCACAACATCCTTTATCCTATTCTGACACCAACCATCCCTCAGTTGACACCAACTCAACCTCTCTGAGAGCACTCAACTTCTCTGATGTATTCAATAATCCATTGCCATGGCAACCAGAACCAATATATAACAATTATTCTTACTGGAATTTTAGGGAAGTTAACTAGTGTCTAGCCTGGGCTTTCTAGAGAAGCAAAAAAAAAAAAACAAACTGAAGCTTATATATAGCAACCTTGTATAGGATTTCCAAGGAGCAGCTGGTCAATTTGAACTGCTTACCTCATGGTTATCAGTCCAGTGCTGGTCCTACAGCACCACACCAGGAGTCATATATATATTGTTGTTGTT
>NW_006408539.1:18047888-18055186 GCF_000296735.1 Chrysochloris asiatica
CGCTGACCTTAAGGTTTGCAGCCGGATTCGTAACCACTACGCTACCAGAGCTCCTATGTATATATATATAGAGAGGTTTATATCCAGTAAATGGCTCCCACAGTTGAAGAGGTAGGCAAGTCCCAAGTCCATGGGTCAGATATCAAGCGAGAGGCATCTGATTCATATAGCTGCAGGGGTGATGGACCAAGGTCAACAGGTCACACAGCAGGTAGGTAGGCAGTTCTGGCAGCTGAAAAGGCAGGCTGATGAAATCTCCAAGGATAAGCAGGGAATAGAGCTGGTCACTGGCTCCAGCACAAAGAAGTGGAGGTTTGAGGAAGAGCCAGATGTAAGATCCAGATCCAGCAAACAGTACATAAGCTGAGTGTGCAATATTTTTGAAGCAGATCACATCCCACGGAATCTTCCTTTCAATTGATTGCCAGCTCATATCAGAGCTCATCATGGGGGCATTATTACATCTTAATTGCCAAACCACTGAGAATCCTGGTCCACTCTACTTGACAAAAAGCCCTTAACCATCACAGTCCACCCCTTGTTGATTTGACACCTGTACACATATCCTGAAACCATAAACGTAAACTCAAAATAAAGAAACCCATACAGTCATATTTGTACCTAACATGATACAGCTAATACAGGTACAACCAAACCTGCACATGGACCAAGAGGCAGTTGCATTTACATCTTATATTTTACAAGTGAACAAAGCAAAAAGACAGTTGATGCACATATTCAAGGAAACATACCCATAATAATTACAGTCCTTATTTCTGCAACTGTTCACATGGTTGTAGATGGCATTTAGAACTACCTTCTGCCACTGCACATTCATAGTCCATTTGCTCTTAGAAAGCACCTCAGCTGTTTGTGGCTCTTTGTCTGGTGGGGTGACCCATATCTTCATTCCTGAAGAATCTGGACCATTAGTTGCCATATCGGAATTGGGATGCTACAATATACCATTGACTTTAATCACAAGACATGGTAGTACTAAGAGACGGTCTAAGGAATCTCCTATATTCAACAATATTTTTCCTTACCTTCATCTTCTGTCAGTCCACTTTCTCCTTGGTGGTAATTAGGTTCAATCACACCACCCAGTTCAACCACTCCCTTTTTTATCTGTTTTTTCAGAGCAATGAGCAGCCTTGACGAATGGAAGTCCATGCTGCTGAGTTCCTGCATAACCTCTATCCCTGCCATGATAGTCACTTTGATCATTAGCACTTGGGCAATGACAGGAGTGACTGAGGAAAGAAGATGATTCATTTCCCCAGCACATGTCATCCTAACACTTGATTGTTCAAATCCTCCACTGCTGAGATAACATGTTGGTAAGCGTTCACTTGAGACTCAGAGAGCTTCCCTTTTCTGGCCCAGTCAGAGAGGTCTATTCACATACTTCTTCATTACACCTCCTTGTCACCAGTTTTCTAATGGTTTTCTTTCATGTACCTGACCATCCAGACAAACCTTTAGTCAAAGGCCCTGGATCAGTATACAGCTACACATCTCGTCACTTCTTCTTCCAAACAAAATGAATAACTAGATACACTGTTCAAAGTTCTACCAAATTCAGGATCAGAGACAGCTTAGGAACCAGCAGTTATGGTCAGCTTCTTCTTTCTTGATGGTCTTGAGATCATTTGTTCATGCTTCTGAGATGGTTTCTTTTAAACCTAGAGGGATAGCAAAAATAATTAATCCCCAAGTTAGAGTCGATATGCCTTATTTGCATGATCTTCTCAATCATTAGACAGTAGTTACAAACTATGATAGAAAAGCTGTAATTCACTGCCCCATAATAACTAATCTTCAAGCTAGCTAAGTGATAGTCTTTTGTGTTTATTGATCACCAAGTTGGATCTTAGTGCTCATTCTCTAAAGAATTCTCTGTATAGCTATAGGATAGGAAGGATCACCTTGATTAAGATCATGTCACTCTTTTCTTGAAAATATTTCATTGTCACTCTCTTTAGTGAAGCTATTCCAAAGTCACAGTTTCCTTCTAATGGTTAGATTAAAAGTTGCTAAGAAATCTGATTCATATAGCAATCAGATTTAATTTAAAAATAAAGGAATAATTAATAGCATCATGATTTCTATTTTGTATTTTACATAATTTCGGAGCACTGGAAATCAAACTTTCCTAAATCTATGATACACTTCTTGGTTCCTTACATTTATTATTTTAAAATCTGCATTTCACTAGCTGGCTTTCACAGCAAAAATAACAAAATAACAACAGCAACCAAAGTCTGAAAATAGCAATTTGAAAGGAAGAAAGGCACTGAAATGTCCCATAGTTATTTTAATTTAACTCCTTATTTGACAATTCATGTTTAATATACAGAACGAAATTAACAGGTCAGTAAAATAGATATAGTCTTTAACTTATAAGACTATATGAGAATTAATTTTAGTAATGTGTGTATATCCCCTCACATGAATTATGCATTCAATAACTGCCAAATAGTAGTATTGCTTTAGATTAAGCAGGATGAAAGATTAGAAATATATTGGGAAAACAGGAACTGGGGAGCAAAACAAATAAGGTACTACACAAAAGAAGTATATGTGAAAACAGAAAAATACTAGTTTCAAGACGGGCTTCAAATGAAGTAATTTCTAGTGTTAGGTTACCATCTCTTTCCCTTTCCTTAACTTCATTTTAAAAGCACGTTTCCTATTGAGTGTAAAAGTAGTTCTCTTAAGCTGTTTTAGAAATCTTGGAAAATATGGACTAATGCAGAAAGAACAAAATGAGCAGCATCAATACACTTATGACTCAGAGATAATAACTTATAAATGTTAAGATTAGCTAGAATGCCAGTGCATAAATCAATCCTCAAATCTCAGTGACCTAATGCTTATTTATGACCTTTTTAGGCTGCATGTTCTTGAAGACTTTGCTGTTGTTCTGTGATTTGCTAACTTCAAGGGATTTGGACATGTGATCCTACCATCTACTGGGAAAAAGTAGAAATGTTTGAGAAAAATCTCTAATGACATACTTTGGTGTATTTTTTTCTATTCTTTTTCTACTATGTGCAATCCATATATATATATACACACATTGCCAATGTGGTGCTGTGGGTTAATGAGAAGTACTGAAAAGTCAGCTTAAATCACAAGGTCAGTGGTTCAACTTCACCAGAAACTCCTCAGAAATGCTATACAGTGAGCATCTCTATGGTTTTGAAATGACTAAACAGCAACTCACAACAACAACAAAATATATATACATATATATATTAATTCATATCAATATTCAAAGAAAGTATAGTTCATGCATGGTAAACATATTTTAGTGGTAATTATTTAACAATTTCTTGGTTTCTCTTTCCTGTGTCATTAAATGGTATATGAAAATATGGTTAGTTAAATCCTGTCACATGGATATCAGATTATATATTTATAGTCTGCAATATTATTGGATGCATCTTTTACTTTTAGTAGTTTCTATTTTAAGTAAGCTATGATGAAAGTTCTCATAAACATTTTTGCATACTTATCTAATTTCTAGATATGTATTTATGTTGTTGTTGTTAAGTGTTGTTGAGTCAGTTCCAAGTCATAATATCCCTGTATAGGGTGTCAGAGGAGGGACAGGTGAGTTTGAATAACTAACCTTGCTATTCGAACTGACCTGCAGTCCCATGCATTATCCTGTAGTGCCAGATATATAATTATAGGACAAAAGTTATAAATATTTTAAAGAATTTGAATACAACTTTTTAAAATTGTTTTTCCAGAATGGTTATTTATAGAATGCACTATATGAGAATGGATATTTAGTGCAATCTTATCTACAATAACAAAAAGAGGTGAAAAATCTTCTTGGATTTGGTTGGTTGAGAGAGTGAACACATTATCTAATTTCACTGGACTTTTGTTTACTTCACGTATTTGTCAGTTTGTCATCCTGATGTACCTTTTGTGCTGTTGTGATGCTGGAAGCTACGCCACTGGTATTTTGAGTATCAGCAGGGTCATCGATAGTGGACAGATTTCAGTAGAATTTCCAGATTGAGACAGACCAGGAAGGAGGAGAGGCAGAATATTTCTGAATGTTTAGCCACTTATGAAGACCAGTGGAACATTGTTGATATAGTACCAGAAGATTAAACTGTATGAATAGCCGCAGAACGTTGTCAGATATAGTGCTGGAAGATGAGCCCCACAGGTTGAAAGGTATTCAAAATACACTAGAGAAGAGCTGTATCCTCAAAGCAGAGTTTACCATGATTATACAAATGGAGTAAAGCTTTTGAGATCGTCATTAGCTGATGGTGTACAACTCAAAATGAGGAGAAATAGCTGCAGGCATTCATTAATAATTAGAACATGGAATACAAGAAATGTGAATCTACAAAAATTGGAATCTGTTGAAAATGAAATGGAATGCAGGAAGCCCAATATTCTAGGCATTAGTGAGCTGAAATGGACTGATATTGGCTGTTTTGAATCCAACAAGCTATTTCAGGGAAGAACAAGTCCAATAGGAATGGTTTCACACTTGTCATCAAAAAGAACATTTCAAGATCTATCTAGAAGTACAATGCTCTGTGGTAGGGTAGTATCCATATGCCTACAAGGAAGACCAGTTAATATCACTATTATTCAAATTTATGGAGCATTCACTAAAACCAGTGATGGTGAAAATGGAGAATTCTACCAACTTCTTTAGTCTGAAATTGATAAAGCATGCAATCAAGATGCATTAATATTTTTTGATGATTGGAATGCAAAGGTTGGGAACAAAGAGGCTTTGGTGAAAGAAATGATGCTGGAGATCTTGCATGATAACATTTTGCAAGACCAGTGATTTATTCATTGTTAATACTTTTTCAACAATATAAAAGGTGACTATATACATGGACTTCACCAGATGAAATACACAGAAACAAAATTGACTACATCTGTGTAAAAAGGTGGTGGCAAAGCTCAATATAAGTAGCCAAAACAAGGCCAGGCAGACTGTGGAGCAGACCATCAATTGCTCATTTGCACATTCAGTCTGAATTTGAGGAGAATGAAACAAGTTCATGAGAACCAAAATACGACCTTGAATAAATCCCGCCTGAATTAAAAGACCATTTCAAGAATGCATTTGATGTATTATACACTAATGACTTAAGAGCAGACTAATTGTGGAATAACATCAAGAACATAATACAGGAAGAGAGCTAAGGGCCATTAAAAAGTCAGGAAAGAAAGAAATGACCAAAATGAAAATCAGAAGAGACTGAAATTTGATTTTGTACATAGAGAAGCTAGTGAATGGAAGAAATGCAAATGTAAAAGACCTACACAAGAAATTTCAAAGGGCAGCTCAAGAAGACAAAGCCAACTATTATAATGAAATGTACAAGGACATGGAGTTACAAAACCAAAAGGGAAGAACAGGTTCAGTATTTCTCAATCAGAAAGAAGTGAAAAATAATTCAAGCCTTGACTTATACTATTGAACTTTAAGGTAGAGTTTAAAACCCACCAGTTACTCTTTGAAAACCTATACAGGGTCTCTGAGTCAGAACCAACTTGAGTGCACTTAACAACAACAATAATGACATTCAAAAGAATGAAAAGAAGTTGAAGGGAATGCACAGAGTCACTCAACCAAAAAGAAATGGTCAACGTTAAACCATTTAAGCAATAACATATGTTCAAGAATCAATGGTACTGAATGAAGAAGTCCAAGGTGCACTGAAGGCATTGGTGAAGAACAGGGGTCCCAGAATTGACAGACTACAAAATGAAATATTTCAACCAATTGATGTAGTTCATTAACTGGAGGGGTTCACTTATCTCTGCCAAGAAATTTGGAAGTCAGCTACTGGCCAACCTTCTGGAAGAGTTACATATTTTTGCCCATTCCTAAGAGAGGTGACCCAACTGAATGCAGAAATTGTAGAATAGCATTATTATCACAAAAGTTTTCTGAAGATAATTTTAAAAATGATTGCAACAATATATCAATGGAGAACTGACAGAGATATAAGCCAGATTCTGAAGAGGACATGGAACTAGGGGTATATTTGCTGAACCTCAGGTGGGACTTGGCTGAAAGCAGAGAATACCAGAATGATGTTTTTATTGTTGTTAAGTACCAGCCAGTCTGTTCCAACTCATGGCAAGTGAATTGTCTAATATATATATTGTGATGTAGTGAATTATTTAATGTCTGTTCTAGCCACCATCAGTAACTCCAACTAAAAACATTTCTGCTCTATTGGATCTGAGTAAGAGAAGGAGGTAGACAATGCTGATAGGATGACATGATTCAACTGTGGGTGTTAGCAGAGTTCATTCTAGTTGTAAAAACTTGAAACTGTAGCATGGGTATAAAATGAACCCTCTTGGAAGCAGGAATGGGGGTTCTCACTACCATCAAGAAGAAGATCCAGGAGAGGAGCCCATTCTTTGGACCCTGAGATTCCTGTGCATTGACACTCCTAGACCCAGGGACAAAAAGCTGTGATATCAAAGTAGTAGCAGAAGACCAGCCAAGGTAGAATAAAAAACAGAGCACAAGACAGTGGACTTCCCAGTTCATGGTGAAAGTAAAGATGAGTGACTTTGGGCAGGAAGCTTTCTTATAGAGTGAGGTGTCTCGAGGCATTTATGTGGGTGGTGGCTTAAGTTTGCTGACTCAAGGAGCTAGAGCTGAAGGCCTTCAGGCTGAGACTTACAGTGAAGTGATATGTCCTGAAGCATATTTCAACAGCTGACTGGGACAACTACTGTGCCATGACTTTTTCCTGAGCCAGTGGTGTAATATGCCCCTAATATGCCCCATAACCGTGAGTGTTTTTTCTGAGTTCTGTGTGGTCATTGCAATGGAACCCAACTGTGCAGCAGAGTCTTGTGAAAGGCATGGTTGGTACCACATTATTTGCATGTTTCATGTCTATTGTGTGCCATCAGGCCAGTACTGACTCATAGTGACCCTGTACAGAGATTCCAAGGATGAGCATGGACCACCTACCTTCTGGTTAGTACTCCACCATTTATCCTCAGCACCATATCAGGACTCCTCTTTAGATAGATAGATAGATAGATAGATAGATAGATAGATAGATAGATAGATAGATAGATAGATAGATAGAAAGAGAGAGAGAGAGAGAAAGAGAGAGAGAGAGATAGATAGATATTTTCATTGGCTGATTTTTAGAAGTAGATCATCTGATCTTTCTTCCATAGTACATATTACACTCTGATATATTATATATAAGTATCTTATGTGAGTCACTCCTTCTCTCTCTCCAAATTTATATATATCCACCACT
>NW_006408539.1:18056581-18069097 GCF_000296735.1 Chrysochloris asiatica
ATTGGCCAAGTGGCAGCATCGTTGGACTCAAGTGTGACAACAGTAGGGAGGTTGGCCCAGGATCAGGCAGTGTTTCATTCTGCTGTGCATAAGGTTGCTATGGGTCGGTACTGACTCAGTGGCACCTAACAACAACATGTTAATTTTCTATTGTATATTTCCTGTATTTTCTATTTATTTCAAATAGTGTTTTACTTGATTCTGTTACATAATTTGTGTACTCATAAAATGCCAAATACTTTTATCTGTTCATTTCCAATATGTAAGTTATTGCTTTCTAGATTTGTATAGAAATATGGCTCATTGCATTGAACTATGTTGTTAGGAGCTATCAAGTCAGTTCAGACATATAGAGACACTATTCACAATAGAACAAAATACTGCCAATTTGTGCATCATCCTCACAATTGTTAGGTTCTGTTCACGGCCATTGTTGCTGCCTCTGTGGCAATCCATCTTGTTAATTATCTTCCTCTTTTTTGCTTGTACTCCACGTCATTTGGTACAGCAGTTTTAGATTCAAGAGTGTTGCAACAGCTCTAGGCCGGTGAGTATCACAGCAGCCCTAGGTCTGAAAGTGTCACAGCAACTCTGGTTCTGGGAGTGTTACAGCAGCTCTGGGTCCAAGGGTGTAGCAGCAGCTCTTGGTCTGTCCAAGGGTGTAGCAGCAGCTCTTGGTCTGTCTTTGAAAAAACCTGAGACCACTTGGAGCTGAAGTGGAGATTCAGATTTTATTAAGCTGGCTGGCACAGAGAAGCTGATTTCTCCAGATTCTGAGTGCTGAATGGAGGGCAACACGGGCTTATATGGGGTCCGAGTTCAGGAGGGGCTAAATTGTGGACCTGTTTGAGAACAGGCGGGAAACCAGGGGGATTGGTCCCATTAGGTGACCTGATTAAGATTTCGCTTGTGTCCTGGTGTGGGGTCGGGGGGGAGGTGGAGTGCTGGTCCTGCTCAGTAACCTGATTAGTATTCTAGCTTGTCTCTTGGGTGGGGAAGAGACAGTTAATGTTTTACCTTTCCTGTTCAACTAAGCGTGATGTCCTTCTCTAGGGATTGGTCCTTCCTGGCAATATTTTCAAAGTATGAGAGACTTCTAAGGAGCATTCTGGCTGTACTTCTGCCAAAACAGATGTGTTTGTCTTTCTGGCAATCCATGGTATTTTTTATGTTCTTCATCAACATCACAATTCAAAAGCAAATGAACTGAACTTTATTTCCTTAATATTGGTAAATATTGGCTACAAAACTAGGTATCTCTAACTGTTGTGGGCTCAATGGGTTTTTCAGTTTCACCAGTAAGTTTACATGGTGACTCTCTCAGAGATATTCTTTATCATGTTAAAATTGCTCTTCTTTCAGTTTTGTCTGATTCTTAAAATTAGTAACTGTTAATATCAGCCTCTCTTATCAATTTCTTTGCTTTGCTTTCCTTTTTTAAAATCCTCTACTTTGGTTGAGTACATTACTGTGGTTTGACTATTGGATCTTTTAGACAAAAGACTTCTTTCCTTTCTCTTCCGCTGTCTCCTTCCGCAGAACTGCAACCACCACTCCACTGATGACAAATAAAAACAACTCAAATGCACTTCCATTATCACCGATTTCTACTTCCTCTCAAGTCTCTATTCGTCATGGTATATTGATACATTCATTATGCCGAAACAACTTTTTACTTGACCTTCTTGGTGTTATATGTGAATGGAGGAGTAATTTGACTGAGAACATAGGGCAAGTTTGATAATCCACAAAACTCTTCCTGATACACCATCGGAGAAAATAATAGAGCCTTTGGGTACTTTGCAGAGATGCTGAGCAATTTTACCTGGATAGCAAAATAGCCTTTTGTTTATGCTGCTCTTGTAGAGCTCTTATGTGTGTAAGTGAGTTGGGCGAATGCACAAAGCAGAGAATGAAATCTCCAGGCGGTTGGGTCTGCAGGCTGTTCTTGATATTGCTAGCTCAGAGTTCATTGTTCCTGTTTTAAATATTTATGATAAAACTATCATTTAGAAGACTGATTTTATGAACTAATTTCCTCAGCCATACAGCAGGCATGTCTCTATATGAATTTAATAATGTAAACTGTGACTATTGTCACTTTAAAAACCTGGTTTATGCACTTCCCAGCAGGAGGAATAACATCCCACTTGGCATTTCTTGGAAAAGGTAATTACTACATTGCTAGTAAAGACTTAGGAAGTGTGATGTCTGCCCTCTGCCCCTTTTATTGATCATACTTCACAGAATGCCTACCATCTGGTGAAAACTCAGGTTATAATTATGAGGGGGTTTCAAAAAGTTATTGGAAAAATTCTTTTCAATGACGTTTCAGAAGCCTCCTTGTATTATAATTAATTATTGACTCATTACAGTGTTCTGTGTGGCACTGTAGGATGAACACTGGACTGCTGACCACAAAGTCAGTGGTTCAAATCCACCAACCACTCCTTGAATATCTTATAGAGGGTTGCTATGAACCAGAACCACCTTGTTGTTGTTGTTATGTGCCATGGAGTTGGTTCTGACTCTCAGCAACCCTGTACAGAGTTTCTGAGGCTGTAGATCTTTACAGGAGCAGAAAGCCTCATCTTTCTCCCATGGAACAGCTGGTAGTTTGGAACTGCTAAATGTGAGATTAGCAGCCCGATTCCTACCACTATGCTACATAATAAATATTCTGACTATGAGAGTATTCTGGAAGCAAGAAACTACTTTACTGTCTTGAATTCTCATTTTGGTATGTCAGAAGTTTCTGCTGCCCTACACATTTGTCAATTAAATACAAAGGAAATGTGTTCTAATGTTAATGGATGCAAATTTAATGAGTGTTGATTCACAGTTCCTTGTTGTTTAGAGTTGCTGTGGAGTCAGCTCTAACTCACAAGGTTCCTGTGTGGATAGGGCTTCCAAGGTTATAAATCTTTGTGGGAACAGAAAGCTTCATCTTTCTCCTACTGAGCAGCTGGTGGGCTTAAACTGACGACTTCCTGCTTCCCAGTCCAGTGTTTACCCTACAAAGCCACCATGACCTTTCATTGTGACTTAAGTACTTGAAAAGAGCTGGTATTTAATAAGCACATTTTTTTTTTTTCCTTTTTGAATGACAGGTGCATTTTCCACAGAGAAAAACCTCTAATGAGCATATTCTTGCCCCACTATTGACTCAGTCTGGGATGAGAAGCTTTGGTTACTAAGAGTCATCTGCATGATACTGGCTCACCTCAGCCTAGGGAGGGAGAGGACAGACAGCAGGACAGGAAGGGTCTTAGAATCAGGATGCAGACATATACATAAGCAGCATCATGCTGACATTTGTAAACATTGAGAAAGAATCTATCTGAATGTAGTTTTTGTGTGTGTGTGGTTTTTTAAATTGTATTGTGAATTGTGTAAAGGTTTACAAAACAGATCAAGTTTCCATTCAACAATGAATACATATTTTGTTTCATCTCATGGACTGCAATACCCAAAATGCAACAGCACTTATCTTTTCTCCCTGTGATTCCTGTTTTTTGTTTGTTTAAAAAAAATTTTTTTTCCCCAAGCTTAGATTATTTATAATGGATTTTGAATCTGTCCTGAAATAGCTTGCCCTACTGTTCTGGTATGAGTTCTGGTATGGTGCTGTGGGTTAATGTGTTAGATTGCAAAGTCGGTTTGATCTGCAAGGTCAGTGGTTCAAGCTCACCAGCTGCTCCTTGGAAACCCTATACAGTGGTGACGGCACATAACAACAACAATAACAAACTGTTCTACAAAGTATTTGTGAGCATTGATACTAAGGATTAAATTTGCTACAATGCTATTAGAAAATGAGAAGCTACTTTAACTAACTGGTATACACAACTAGCTTTAGATTCTCAGAGTTAAGATTTGTGGCAACATTACCCTACTGACCATCACTGCCATGGAGCCGGCGTCCCTGTGAATTTTGTCTGGTCAGTTCCTTGCTGTGTAATTGTTGAGGGAAAGACAGAGCAGAAAGAATTGCAGAGCTGAAATTTAAATCCAGCTTTGTTTGGTGCTAAATCCATGATTTTTCTACTTCTTTATGCTGTATAGGGAGTCCTGTTGTGGCACTGTGGGTTAATGTGCCAGGCTGCAAAGCTGTTTGAATTGCAAGATTGGTGGTTCAAGCTCACCAGCTGCTCTTTGGAAACCCTATACAGGGTTGCTATGGGTCGGAACTGACTTGACGACATATAACAACAACAATGTTGTATAGAGGAGTCCTGGTGTGGCACTGTGGGTTAATGCACTGGACTGCAATGTGAGTTTAAAGCACAAGGTCAGCAGTTCAAGCTCACCAGCCATTCCTTGGAAACCCTATTCAGGGTCACTATGAGTTGGAACTTAACAACAACAACAACAACAATGCTGTATATAGAAACCACAATCTTTAGTAATCTTTAGTAATTGAAACAACTGATTTTCCAGATGTTTATTTTCACTAATATTTTCCTTTAGCTGGCCTTGATAAAAGTTTCAACCCTATCACATCTTCCTGCCTCTGAATTAGCTCTGACGAAGAAGGGAAGCAACACAAAATGATGCACAAAAGGGAAGAAGAGTATGTAGGGACCACAAAGCCATCAAACATCAGAGGTAGGTCTCACTTGATGATCCTTCCGATTATACCCACTCAGCGTTCCCGCTTCCCTACAGGTGTGGTATGTGGTGGGTGAAGCAGTTTAGGATTTGAAACATTCTGAGAGAGAGGAAAAAAGAAAAATATTGCAGTTTTCAAAATTAAAACCTTCATCCATCTCATTTTTCTTCAAATGAATCTTTGTGATTATTATTTTCATTGACTTGCACTGAGCGCTCATGAGGATGTCAGACATACAGCCTTCATCAAAATGCACTCAGCACTGAGCTGTGTTTCATAAACCCGCATTGACACATGAGCCAACCGAAACACTGTTCCAGCTCCTGTCTGGAAGCACATCCAGACCTGCGCGTTGTCGATGTGCCTGCTCTTCTCATTTCTCCTCTGTTGTTGTTGTTGTTAAAGTGCCGTGGAGTCGGTTCTGACTCATAGCAACCCTGTACAGGGTTTCCGAGGCTGTAGATCTTTACAGGAGCAGAACGCCTCATCTTTCTACCACGAAAGAGCAGGTAGTTTCGAACTGCTGTCCCTGAGGTTACCAGCTTGATTCATAACCACTATGCTACCAGAGCTCTTTAGGAACTTTAAATAAGAATACAGCCATTAAGACAATGGGCAAGCCATTTTGGCTTCTCTGTTGTTGTTGTTAAGTGCCATAGAGTCGGTTCTGACCCATAGAGACCCTGTACAGGGTTTCCGAGGGTGTAAATCTTTACGGGAGTAGAAAGCCTCATCTTTCTCCCGGGGAGCGGCTGGTGGTTTCGAACCGCTGACCTTAAGGTTCACAGCCCGATTCGTAACCACTACGCTACCAGAGCTTCTCTGGGGGGAGGGAAAATGGGATGTGCCATAGCATTATATATGGGGAACTGGAACTAGAGGAGGGGCTTTGTGGAGACAAGACTAAAAACCTTTTGTGGGGGGGCCATGTGGTGCGTCTGCCTGTGTCTACTGGGTTGAGTGCCTGATCTTCCAAAATTGAATAAAGAAAACCTCACTCTTGCTAAAATGAGTACAAATTGGATTGAGTGTTTGTCATTATAGACAACGTTTCTCACAAAATGGTATAAATATCTTTCATCTGCACTGCACGGTTGTTATTATATATATACATATACACATACACATACACATATATATATATATATATATAACAACATAATATATAAGTTGTTATTAAAAGCTGTCAAATTCAGTTTTGACTCATAGCGATCCTGGACAGAGATTCTGAGGAGTGGCTGGTGGGTTTGAACTACCGACTTTGCAGTTAGCAGTCCAGTGCTTATGGTAGAGTGCCACACCAGGTATCCCTCTAGTGTACAATCTCATTGAATTCACAAACTCTACCCAGAAGGTAAGGCCTAACTTGAAAGAGGGTTGGTGGAGAAAGAAAGCGGAACAGGAAGTTCACCTTTTTTTGTGTGGCATCCCTAAGAGAAGGAAAGGTCATATTGTCAGCTGGCGCTATGCTGTCTGTCATCAGGTTTCATAATACAGTGTAAACACTGGGGTATGTGGCACTGAACAAGCAGGGAATAGCTTATTACCTCCCAAAATAGCACAACTTGAACTGACTTAGCCTCAGGAAATTTCTCCATTCTCTGAGGATGTAAGTTTCCATTAAATTATTCAGAAGGAACTTAGACTTGAGTGCATGAAAAATCTTAGCTTTTTTTGCATTATTTTCATGATGGTCAAGGAATGATCCTTTCAAATTAGATGTGCATGTCCTTGAGACCAAATTTCCTTAAGTGTTCTAATATTCAAGGAGTTGCTGAATAATAAAACACAAACATGTTCAATTAAATAAGATGAACTACACATGTATTTGAAAAAAATAAAAATAAAAAAATCCTTACATGCCATATTCCTCTGAATTTCAAACAAAGAAGCTGTCTCCTAGGCAAAGGTTGTCTGTCAAGTGTCATCCCATAGGAAGGACCTGAAATGAAATTATAATTCCCCAAACAGATTTTATTATAATAGAAAACCTAACGGATTCTCAACCACAGAAGCAGCAGGCTGGAAAGGTTCTCTGAGTATTCTTAAAGAGAAGAAGAGAAGGAAGGAGACATTAATTAAGGAGAAATGGATGCTCATTTATACCAGTTTGTTGTTAATATGATTGCATTTTCCTTTTGTAAAATTAATTTTCATAATTTTTGAGATGCTATGTCAAAACCACTTTAAAGAGAGGTTCCAACCTGAAAAAAAAAAAAAAAAGTTTCAACTTCATTTAAAATTGAGGTTGTTTATTGTCTTTTTCCAGAAAAATAACTCTAAAATTCATACTTCACATATCTTGTGAAGTTTTCTACAAGACAAATGAGAAAGAAGTTAAACATACAATGATCATTTCTTTACTTCTGATGTCCAGAGGTCTCTGTTGACTTTCCAAAGCCGCTATAACAAAACCACCACAAGTGTGTTGCCATAACAAATAGAAGTTAATTCTCTCACAGGTTTGGAGGCTAGAAGACCAGATTCAGAGATCCAGCTCTAGGGAAGTACCCCTGTCTCCTTTCAGCCTGTGGAGACCCAGCATTCCTTGGAGATTTATGCAAATCTTGGCATTACTATTCCCCTTTGGGTCTGGGAGCTTCACAGTGCAGGGACCTGAGGTCCAGAGAACACACTGCACTCCTGTCCTTCTTTGTTGGTGGTAAGAGGTCCCTCTTTCTCTGTTCATTTTTCTCTCCTTTTATATCTGAAAAGAATGACTCCAGGTGCAACCTAATCCTATAGATTTCATCCAACCTCATTAACCTCATACAATCGAGGACTTAATATCCAGTATAGGGTTTCCAAGGTTTTGAATCTTTGCTGGAACAAAGTCTCATCTTTCTCCCAGTGAGAAGCTAGTGGGCTTGAACTGCTGACATGTTTGTGTGAAACTCACTGCATTCCCTACAGAGTTAGCATGCTCCCTTCAAAGATGATGCAAATATTTAACATTTGAATATTATTCTGAAATTTAAATTACAAATTGAAGAAATTGTCCTACTTGATAGTCCTTTTTTATATGCATGACAAATCTTCTAGATGAAGAAAAAATTGTTTTTATTTTCAGTTGCTGGACAA
Source organism: Chrysochloris asiatica (assembly GCF_000296735.1). NCBI lineage: Eukaryota > Metazoa > Chordata > Mammalia > Afrosoricida > Chrysochloridae > Chrysochloris > Chrysochloris asiatica. The sequence continues at coordinate 18,064,275 of NW_006408539.1, forward strand.
TAGGGTACATGTTGCTGAGTATAAACTTGTTTCCTTTTTAATAATAAAAGTATTTTATCTGGTTGTCCTGAGTTGGCTTTTCTAATAAAATGAACACTGTTTTTCTAAAATCAGATTTTATATCTGTGTCTGCTTTCATATACAAGTGTCACATACACAAAATTCACATTTTTTTCTTTGTGACTGTTTTGTTACTGTATATATAAAGTTATCATAGCTTTTAGTGAATAGTCCAACATTGGAAAACTCCAGTAAACACCACTGGTTATATAATGTAAGATTTTCATCTTCTAGCAAGGGTGAGGACAAACTTTGAATATGGCAATCTAAAGCCATGCTTTTATTTTTACATGGGCTGTTTATTAGAAGACATGTCTAGAACTTACATGCTTATAAACCTATTAACATTTATCTCATTTGCAAAAATGGTTTTCTGTTAGCAGCAGATGGCAGTTACTATGTACTGATAACAAGGCAAGGATGACCAACAATGCTGATGGACCACAAAGTTGCTTTGAACCACAAGGTAGACAGTTCAATCTCACCTTGGAAACCCTATACAGGGTGACTATGAATCCAAATGGACTCAATGGCACTTAACAACAACAACATTATCACCATTCTCTCTTGTGTGTTTCTGTTCAGGGTCTCAAAAGATGCCACTTCTACCCTCTGCTTCCCCATGTCAGTGTGCCCTGCTCCCACTTCCCGCATATCATGGGAATTCTGCTGGACTAGGAACATCTCAGTATTTACTGAGAAGCTCTAATTCTCAAATGAAAATTAAAATACATTTCAGTTTTCCTGATGTTGCAAATGATTTTTCTTAGTGTGTTAGTTATTTATTGCAGTTCAATAATGTACCCCAAAATGTAACAAGTTGAATCACCAGTTGATCTTCTCACAGTGTTTGTGGGTCAGGGACCTGGGATCAGCTTAATTGGGTGCCAGATTTCTCACCTGGGTTATAATTAATGTGGGTCAGAGCTGAAGTCATTGATTGGTGATAAACCTCTTCCAAGCTCTCTTGCTGTACACCTTGTCCTATTTGCAAGTCTCACAAGTTCTCTCACGTGATTGCCAACAGTAAACTTTTTGGTTTTAACCATATAACTAGAAGGAGGATACAGAGTCAGGAAACAATTCTGGGGAAAATAGGATGCAAGTTCAAACTAACTTGGTGGTTTAGAGGGTTATGTGTCAGCCTGCTAATGGGAAGGCCAACAATTCAAAACCACCAGGTGCTTCCTGGGAAAGAGATGAGGATTTACAACCTCAGAAACCCTATAAAGGGTTACTATAATTCAGAACCAGCTCCATGGCACAGAGCTGCAGTTAAAACACATTGGAAATAACTCTGTATCTATAAGAGTTTCACTATTTCCCTACTATGGAGAACATGTGAATGTTAAGCATCAAGTAAGCAATAGAAGTGACTTGATGCAATTAGTAAAAATTGTCATAGACTTGAAAAGTCAGTACCTTAGTAGTAGGGGACTTTGAACCAGATCATTGTGAACAAAGTGTAAGATCAAAAGGTGGTATATAAAAAATGTGGAAAAATAGTTCAGGCTCAGGGGTTATGTTGCGATACAGAGGAAGGGTCAGTAAAAATTACCTGACCCTCTACCCACAAAACTCAGGAAGCCAAACACATAGGGGATTTCTAAGTCTCAACAAGTTTTTGATGTTCTCTGGTCTGAATTATTCATTTGGACATTATTTACATTCTCTAGTCTGAATTATTCTTTCACCATACTTATTCAACCTATATGCTGAGCAAATAATCCAAGAAGCTGGGTTATACTAAAAAACAAAAACAAAAACGTGGCATCAGGATTTGAGGAAGATTCATTAACAACCTGTGATATGCAGATGATACAACCTTGCTTGCTGAAAGTGAAGAGGACTTAAAACATTTATTGATGAAGATCAAAGAACACAGCCTTCGGTATGGATTACATCTCAACGTCAAGAAAACAAAAATCCTCGCCACTGAACCAATAAACAACATTCTTATCAATGGAGAAAAGATTGAAATTGTCAAGGGCTTCATTCTTCTTGGATCAACTATCAACCTTCATGGAAGCAACAGTTAAGAGATCAAACGACATATTGCATTAGGCAAATCCGCTGCACAAGACCTTTTTAAAGTGTTGAAAAGTAAAGATGTCAGCTTGAGGACCAAGGTGCGCCTGACCCAAGCCATGGTGTTTTCAATAACCTCATATGCATGCGAAAGCTGGACAGTGAATAAGGAAGACCATAGAAGAATTGATGCTTTCAAGTTATGGAGTTGGAGGAGACTATTGAAAGTACCATGGGTTGCCAAAAGAACCAACAGATCTGTGTTAGAAGAAGTGCAGCCAGGGTGCTCCTTGGAGGCCAGGATGGCCAAACTTTGTCTCTCATACTTCGGACATATTGTCAAGAGGGACCAGTCACTGGAAAAGGATATCATATTTGTTAGGATGGAGGGTCAGAGAAAAAGAGGAAGACCCCCAGGGAGAGGGATTGGCAAAGTGGCAGCATCAATGGGCTCATGTATGGCAACAATTGTGAGGTTGGTCCAGGACTAGGCAGTGTTTTGTTCTGTTGTGCAATGAGTTGCTATGAGTCAGCACCTAACAACAAACAATGATAAGTCTGAATTAGACTCTGTATGAGTTGCAGATATTAGAAAATATATCTGTGGGGTAAAGAACCTCTGAATCCTTGGAATTGCTCCAGTGATTAAAGTGTCTTTGATGAGACCTACAGATTACCTGAGGGTTTGTGTGGATGCAGTGACCCAGGTAGTGACTGCTGAAGGTCGACATCCTTACCATATATCAGCTGACTTCAGGGGAGTGAGACTGGAGATCAATTCAATTCAATCCTTCATGCCTGTATGCTCCATGGGCTTCCTGATTGTTAAAAGATATTGGTAATCATGGAGTTCTGCTAGCATAGTGGTTACGAATCGGGCTGTGAACCTTAAGGACAGCAGTTCGAAACTACCAGCTGCTCTGCGGGAGAAAGATGAGGCATTCTGCTCCCGTAAAGATTTACAGCCTCCGAAACCCTGTACAGGGTCGCTATGGGTCGGAACCGACTCGATGGCACTTAACAACAACAACAACAACAACAAATCATGGGGAGGTTCATTTTGGGGATATGAAAGCTCTATATCAGGAATGCTGTGGTACTGTAGGATCAGCACTGGACTATGAATCACAATGTTGACAGTTCAAACTCTCCAGCTGCTTCTCAGAAACCATATACAAGGTTGCTATGAGTTGCAACAGACTTGACAGCACTTAATAACAACAAACATTAATTTATGACTCTTTATTTGTGCCTTTCTTGATGCAATACTATCGATTTTAAGTATAGTGTTGTTCTGAGCACTGTGAGTCATTCTAGTGAATTATTGAAATGAAGGAATATTGGGACCCAGCAGCTGAGACCTGAAGATGTCTTGGGGATCCCAAGATTTCCATTGGTGTGCACTGACTCCGAGGTGTGAAGGACCATGACCTTTAATTGGTGAGGTCTGACCTCATTCTGTGTTATTAGGGTCTCAGGAAGAACTGTTGCCTAGGCAGCTGGATACAGAACTGAGTAGATGGATTCATCTTCCATGCAGTTTCATGTTAGAGAAGTGTGTTTTGACGTCTCAGTGTGTCTTGGGCTTGGCTATGGTACACAGTAAACACCTAAGTACACCTGCCATTGCATCTTCTGATTTTGAGTGGTTGTTTTTTTTTTTGTTTGTTTGTTTTTAATTCAAGCAGTATGAGTAGCTTGCAATTATTGAACACTTATTAAGGGAGGAATATGCCCAGCATTTCTCAAGCTGAGGGAACTGAAGAAAAAACTCAAGGATCCAATTGCATTGTGGAGAGGTTCTCAGAGAAAATTATTGAATGGTGCACAAACATCAAAAGAAGATGGAAGGAATACACAGACACTGTGCCAAAAGGAAATGGTCACTGTTCAACCATTTCAAGAGGTAGCATATGGTCAAGAACCAGTAATCCTGAAGGAAGAACTAACTTTAAGGTGCATTGAAGGAATTGGCAAAGAACAAGACACTGGGAATTGATGGAATACAAATTGAAATCTTACAATAAAGTGAGTTGGCACTGGAGACACTCATTCATCTATGCTAAGATATTTGGAAGTCAACTACCTGGAGCGTTGGCTGGAAGAGATCTGTATTTGTGCCCATCCCAAAGAGAGGTGACCCAACAAAATGCTGAAATCATTGGACAATATTATTAATATCCTATGCTAGTAAAGTTTTACTAAAGGAAATACAAAAATGGCTGCAAACATACATTAACAGAGAAATTCCAGAGTTTCAAATTCAATCCAGTTTCAAAAGAGTACATGGAATGAGGAATACCATTGTTGATGTCAGATGTCAGATGGATCTTGGGTTGAAAGCAGAGAATACCAGAAAGATATTTACCTGTGCTTTATTGACTACACACAGGCTTTCGATTGTGAGGATTATGACAAGCTACGGACAACATTTTGAAGCATAAGTATTCTGGAACACTTAATTGTGCTCATGAGGAACCTATACTTAGACCAAAAGACATTTGTTTCAACAGAACAAGGGAACACTGAATGGTTTAAAATTAGGAATGCTGTGCTCCATGTTTGTATTCTTTCACCATTCTTATTCAACCTGTGTGCTGAGCAGATAATCTGAGAAGCTGGTTTATATGAAGAAGAACATGGTATCAGGATTGGAGGAAGGTTAATTAACATCCAGCGTAGTGGTTACGAATCGGGCTGTGAACCTTAAGGTCAGCGGTTCGAAACTACCAGCC
>NW_006408539.1:18070082-18071116 GCF_000296735.1 Chrysochloris asiatica
TAAATCTCTACTGTAAGCAGCGCACTGGGGCTAATATAAATATCTAGAAGTGTAGTTAAGTTATACTGTGATTTTTTTTTTTTTTTTTAATGTTTCTGGAGGATATTTCCCTTGAATTGGACTGATGCAAATTGGGTAAGGAATAAATTTTCAAAGTCACAGTTAAAAGCAGAGCCTAAGCGTGTGAACCTCTTATGGTAAGTGATCTGGTTTTACTCTTTCCAGGTCCATAGTCACTGACCCTCAATATGTCTTTAATTTACAATTTGCAGTAGGATCACATGCCTTTCTCTTCTCAGATAGAACCATATGCTAATCCATGTGATGAGTTGCGAATTATGCTGCTACACGGTTTTAATTAAACAGGAAAATTAGCCAAAGTGAGGGTAAGTCTTAAGTATCGTTACAAAATCATTGCTGTTGTTGTTAGGTGCCATCTTGTTGGTACTGATGAATATCAGCCGTATACACAATGGAATGAAACACTGCCCAGTCCTGTGCCCATCTCACCATCATTGCTATGCTTGAGCCCACTCTGCCAATCCATTTCTTGGGGGCCTTCTTCGTTTTCAATGACTCCATTTTATCAAGTATAATGCCCTCCAGGGACTGATCCCTCCTGATAATACATCCGAAGTATATGCGACTAAGCCTGGTCATCCTGGTATCTAAGCAGCCATCTGGCTGTACTTCTTCCAAGACAGATATATTTGTTCTTCTGGCAATCCACGAAATTTTTAATATTCTTGTCCAACACCATAAGTCAAATACATCAATTATTATATGGTCTTACTTATTCATTGTCCAACTTTCACATGCCTATAAGGCTTTTGAAATATCAGGGGTTGGGTCACGCACAAACGTCTTTATTTTCAACACGTCAAAGAGGTCTTTTGTAGCAGATTTGTCTAATGAAATGTTATTTGATTTCTCATATGCTGCTTCTATGAGTGTTCATGTTTGATCTGAGCAAAATTAATTTGTTGACATCTTCAATCTTCCGTTTATCTTGATGTCATTCTTTAGTTTGTTTC
>NW_006408539.1:18079466-18093397 GCF_000296735.1 Chrysochloris asiatica
AAAAAAAAAAAAAATCCTCAGTGCAATATTCCTGTCCTTTTTCTAGCCAATATCGTTTCCAATTTTCTTAAACTATCTTCCTAGTACATCTCCATGATCTTTCAGTGTCTTTGAGAGAATGTATTAAGGAGTTAATTTGGACTTGCAGGAACAGAAAGCCTCATCTTTATCATATGGAGTGGCTGGTGGACTCAAATCACTGACCTTGTGGTTTGCACTCATCTTTATCATATGGAGTGGCTGGTGGCCTCAAATCACTGACCTTGTGGTTTGCACTCATCTTTATCATATGGAGTGGCTGGTGGCCTCAAATCACTGACCTTGTGGTTTGCAGTTCTTGTCCTTACTCTGTGGACCCGCTGTGCTTCCTTGTCAAAATTGTTGTTTAGTGCCCTGGGGTCAGTCACAACTCATAGCAACCCTATCCAGGATTTCTGCGGATTGGCTGATGAGTTTGAACTGCTGAAACCTTGCAGTTCGAATCAACTTTGCAGTCCAGTGCTTATCCTACAACTCTACACCAGGATTCTCCAATCAAGATTGTCATTGTTAAGTACAGTCGAGTCAGTTCTGACTAACAACAACCCTGTATAAGGTTTCTGAGGAACAGTTGGTATGTTTGGACCACTGCCCTTGTGGTTCAAATCTTGTGGTCTACTGCTTATCCTACCACACTCCACCAGGACTCCAAGACTACCCATTTAGAATTCTTAGAAATCTTCACCATAACCTTCTGAGCTAACTTTTCTGCCATGAATTTAACTGGCCGTGCGGATCCACAGCTTCGATTGGACCATTCCTTTTTTAGAAGATACCCTGTCCAGATTTAGACAAGTGTGTTACTGAGAGAACATGGTTGCAGCTATCCATTGATCATAGGGATATTTTAAAACATATTATGTTTGGAATAAACACATGTATGTATGAACTAGAACCCTGGCAGCAATATTTTTTGACTTACCCTCTAATAAATGATAGACTGATATCCCCACCTTATGCATGTATCCTGGATGGAGTAACTCATATATTAATACAAATGTAAATTTGAGATTATTGTCCTTAGGATCTATGAAATGGGAAATTGCATGACTTATTTTACAGTAATATCTCCAATTCATTAACTTCTAAATTTGTAGTTATTATTTTGGCTATTTCTGACCTACATCTATTTCTACTTAATGAGGGCCTCAGGTGTTAATTTTGATAATTCTCAGCTTGTATAGGAAGAACAAACTTGTTCCTTAATTAAATTCATACGGCATTTGCTTCATAAGAAGAAGAAAAAAAGTCTCTTTGTATTCATTGAATTAGTCATAAGGACACTTTCCAGTATGTTATATAATATTTATACCAACATCAATACATTTGGACAAATAAATGTGTAAATTTTTGAAAACAATGAGAATTTTCTCTGGAATATGTTATAGACCATCGCTGCCAGGTATAACACTAAAAACATTCAATTATACTTTGTATTTTTGAATAAGAACATGGCATAATTGCCAATCTACTACAATGTCAATCAATTGCATTTTCATGAAACTCTACAAAACATAATTAGAAATGTTCTAAGGCTCACCAGCTGATCTTCAGAAACCCTACAAAGGGTCACTATGGGTCAGGATCGACTCAACAGAACTTAACAACAACAAAGGATCATTCCGTCACATCTGATGGTCAGACACATTTACAGCCCATGGGAATGTCAATGGTGCCCCCTGTGGCACACCCTAGACTATGCCTCCTGGATGATACAGAAGCCCTGCAGATACCCTGTACAGACAGGCATTCCTCCCTCAGCAGGTGCTTACTCAGAGGTTCTTCCCCATTCAGAGCTTCCATTCTTGTGTTTACCTCTGCAGAAATGACTCAGGGCCTTCCATCTTGGCCTAGTTAGATTCCAACACATATATCACTTCCTCAGAGACATCTCCTGGTCAATCAAAGAATGATCAAAGAATAAAATGGGTTCAATGACTAGCGCATGCTATTCTGTGAGCAAGTCATCCCATTGCTGGGCAACTCTCATTGTTGGAACACCCATTGTAGAGAAGACCCTTCTTTGCCCAAAGTCATCTTTCTTTTTGTGTGTGGGTTTCCATGGCCTTTTCTTATCTCAATACTTATTAGTGTTGTAGCATTGTCTCATGTCTCTGCAAATGTTACACAATATTTAGATGACATTTTAAACAATGCATACTAATTTACAGCTAGCAAATACACCTTTACATTCTCTACAACCAAGAGAATAACTGTTAATCAATTGCCTCAGCTCAGTTTTCTGAATTCTTTATTCCACTTGTACTGACATCCCACTTATCTTAGACCACTCCCAGCTAGTGAGTGAGTGAGGCAGGAAACTTCCTGTAAGGTATAGGATGAGAGAGTGACTAAAGGTCTACATAGGTCTTTTCAAACTGTCCTAGAACTGAGCTGCGTCAATTCCTGCCTTCCTTTCCTTCTTCACAGAAGTTGTGTCTGCATTATGTCTGACAGCGTCTCAGTCTCCCCTGCCTTCCTCATTTCCCTCACACGCACGAGTCCCAAAGTCTTGTATGTGTAGTCCTGTCAGGTCATGAAATCTACTTCTTTGGAACTTGGAGCTACTGTTGTTGGTTGGTGCCATTAGTTGTGACTCATAGTGACCCCATGTGTAATCAAAGGACACATTGCCCAGTCCTGTGCTATCATCACTGTCATTCCCATGTTTGATGCCATTGTTGCTTCTCTGTGTCAATCCATCTTGAAGAAGGTCTTCCTCTTTTTCCCTGACCCTCTGCCAGCATAACGTCCTTTTCCGGAGACTGGTTCCTTCTGGTATATGAGACAAAGTCTCCTTATCCTTGTTTCTAGGAGCATTCTGACTCTATTGCCTGCAAGACAGATTTATTTATTCTTCTGGAATATACTTTGACAACCAGACTTCTTCTGCATATGCCATTGCTTCTACTTGTGTAAACACTAAAGGTTTTCTGTTTTCTGAGAATATTTGTTGTTGTTGTTAAGTGCTTTTGAATAGGTTTCAACTCATAGCAACCCTCCAAGGAGTAGCTGGTGGGTTTGAACTACCAACATTGTGATTAGCAGTCCAGTGCTTATGCTACAGCACTGCACCAGGCATATATGCTTTCAACTGAAAGAATAAATTCAAAGAAGGAAGTTTCAGCTTACTAGGGGGGATATGTTTTTAAAGATAGTGCATACCTTGTAAAAAGGCAATACATCATATAGCAAGTGCAACATGAATTTAAAAGCAGAATTAAAAATTGCAGAGTAATTTATTATGTATCTTAATATATTTTGAGGCATCATAAACGTTTATTCTGAATAGTAAAGCTATTTTTATTCCTCTTTATATTTGAAATCTATGCATTTTTCCTATGAAAATGTTCATCATCCACAAAGTCAGTCTCTGAAAGGGATCCAGAGCAATAAGACTCTTGGGATTAAAACGCTCTCTCCCTAGCCTCCAGAACTCTTTCGTCACGGGCAATGTGGGATCAGCTCACACACATTCATAGCTGAGCATCCACTGTGACCTCAGATCAGCCTGAATTAATGTCCTTACATTCATTACCTGTTTATGTCAGTTAACACAAGAAGTCTCAGACTTCCAGCTCCCACCTCACAGCACATACTTCCATCCCCATACATCACTTTATCGTCCATAATAGGTCCCTTTTGTTCACTCTTCCTAATTCCTAAAGCCTCTTCAGTGAGCTCTCTGGAGCAGTTGGTGCATTTGAACCGCCAACCTTTTTAGGTTAGCAGTCATATGATTATACTATAGCGACACACCATGGCTCTGAAGCGTGAGAGCAGAGTCACAAAGAGGGTGAATAAAATATAATCTTTTACCTAGATTTGTTCCTGAAGATGTCGAATTAAAGAACTTATTTCACGTGAAAATGGGTAAATATTTTTAGACTTAAGATTATTAAGGGAGTTTGATGTTACCTTGGATTTTGGAACCATAAAAGAATTTCTAGCTTAATTTTTGAATAAGGAATCTGAGAGGGTTAGAACTTATTTGAGGCACCACAGCTACTTAGTGGTAGAATCAGCATAAAAATAAAATCTTTGATAAAGTAGACATTTGTATTGGATTGCTTTTACTATTGCCCCATCTTACCTAATGTTGGGGTCTTGATGTGGTTCTGTAATGAAAGCATGGGACTGCTAACTGCAAGGTTGATGATTCAGATCCATCAACTATTCCTCGGGCCTTTACACAGGGTCACCTACTCAATATATTGATATTTTATTTTTTCCCTGAAGTTAAAGAATCAATTACTTGAAACAAGTCATGAGACCTGTGTGAATAATGTGAACCAGGGAAAATGATAAGCATATGGTGTTGTTGTTGTTAGGTGCCTTCAAGTTGTTTTCAACTCAGTAACCCACTGCACAGCAGAATGAAACACTGCCTGGTCCTGTGCCATCCTCACAATCATTGTGATGCTTGAGCCCATTGCTCCTGCCACTGTGCCAGTCCATGTTGTTGGAGCTCTTCCTCTTTTTCAATGACCCTCCACTATACCAAGCATGATGTATTTCTCTCCAGGGACTGGTCCCTCCTGATTGTATGTACAAAGTACAAGAGACAAAGTATCTCCATCTTTCCTTCCAAAGGGTATTCTGGTTATACATCTTTGAACATAAATTAGTTTGGTCTTCTGGAAGTCCATGGTACTTTCAATATTCTTCCCCAACACCATAATTCAAATGCATCCGTTTTCCTACAGTCTTCCTTGTTCATTGCTCAATTTTCACATGCAGATGAGGTCATCGAAAGTGGAATGGTTTAGGTCAGGTATACCTTAGTCTTCAAACTGATAGCTTTGCTCTTCAACATTTTAGAGAGGTCTTTTTCAACAGATTTACCTAATGCAATAAGTACTAAGATTTCTTGATTGTTGCGTCCATAAGTATTGATTGTGGATCCAAGCAATGGATTCTTTGACAATTTCAACTTTTTTCCATTTATCATGATGTTATTTATTTTTCCATTATGTAGATTTTTGTTTTCTTTATATTGTGGTATAATCCATACTTGAGGTTGTAGTCTTTGATTTTCATAAGCACTTTGAGTCCTCTTCACTTCCAGCAAGCAAGGTTGTATCATCTGCATATCACAGATTGCTAATCAGTCGTCCTCAAACCATAATACCATGTTCATCTTCATATCATCCAGTTCTTAGATTATTTGCTCAGCATATGAATTGAATACTATGGTGAAAGAATACAGCCATGCCATACATCTTTTCAGATATTAAACCATTCAGTATCCCCTTGTTCTTTTTGTACAAGTTCCTCATGAGCACAATTAAGTATTCTAGAATACCCATTTGACACAGTATTATCCATAGTTTTTCATGATCAACAGAGTTGAAAGCTTAATTGATAAAACACAGGTAATTGTCTTTCTGGTATTCTCGTCATTCAGCCAAGATCCATTTGACAACAATGATACCCCTAGTTACATATGTTCTCCTGAATCCAGCTTCGATTTCGGGAAGTTCCCTGTCGATGTACTGTTGCACCCATTTTTGAATTATCTTTAGAAAAATTTTACTTGCATATGATCGGATTGTTGCAAGATTTCTGTTTGTATTCCATCAATTCCTCGAGAGACGGTTTTTACCATTGCCTTTAGTGTAATTTAGCCTTCTTCCTTCAGTACCATTTGCTTTTCTGTGGTTCATGAATTCATCCTATATTTCTCATCAAGAAATGATCTCTCTCTGTCTTTGTTTATATGACTATGTACCTTAGAGGTGAGGGGAGTTGTAAGGTTGATTAGAGATTCAGGTTGAACTTATTATTTTATGTATCTCTTTCAAATACTAGTTAAAAAAAAAAGAAAACCAACGTTAGCTTTGCACACTAAGTTGTATGTAGTTTTACAGTGGTTCTGCACATACTTCATTTATCACTCCAAAATTATTTTGGAAGTCCAGAGTTGGTGTGCTTGATGACTTGCCTTTTATAGAAAGAGAAGTCTACATTAGAAGCAGTGTTAACAGGTGGAACTGTGTACAAATTTACACACATTATTAGCACTTTGACAACAGGGGCTTTGAATGTGGGGAGAACAGAGAACAGGTACCACATCCCACTGGGCTGATTCACACCAGGGCTTCTCATTAGCTTTCAAGAGATTAAAAAAAAAAATGCTTCCTCATCTCCTAAAGATGATAATTTAGGAGCACATGTCAAATGACTGTGACTAATTCTATAAAATCAATTGTCACTTGAATTGAGTTCAGCAAATTTGGACTCTTTGTAGATAGGGAGGTACACTTTGATAGTAAAGTATGAATAATGTGATGAAATCCACTGAGTCAGTAATATATATTGCCAGATACTGTTGAACACTCATTCTATTATTAGATAACAGTTATATACCAATTAATGAGTATCTTAAGACCCGGCTGTTTGAGAACACAATGGATGACAAGCTTAAATCACGGAAATAATGACAATGCTTTGATCTTGTTAATACAAAGCAATGTCTTCAGTATTTAAAGCATGGGCAGGTATCTAAGTATTTGAAGTAGGTGAGATTCAACCTGAAAACTGGAATCTTGGTATGGCATTCCAGGAAGAGGTAGCATGAGGCATACAAGAAATATTTGGAGATCAATAAGTAATTCTGAATGAATGGGCTCTAGAAGGTGTATGGAATAGGGAGAGATGTAAAGTGAGATTTAGCTGGAGAGATCGTTAGAAGGTGAAGATGGGTAGAACCGAAGTCAATCAAGGGGAATAGAAGGTGTACATGCTATTATTCACAAAAACTAAATTCATATTATAATTTACCAATGAGATTTTCTTTTAAAATCATGGGAACTAGAGTGAAATTATTGGCTTCCATAATATGCCATTTTACAAAACAGAAAATGTACAGATTTCTATCAAGAGTTGTGCTTCCTGACATTTAATTGTGTGGCTTCCTCTCAGTTCTTTACCTATTTAGTTATTTTTCAGTATTTTATACTATTGCATTGTACCCTCATTGAAGCTGTTTGCCATCTGCATACATAAAACAATACTCTTCAATCCTTTCTACATACTTTCAACTATGAGTTTCCAGACCAATTTTAAATTGCTCCTGCCCCTTTTTGAATTATAATTAGTAATACTATGCCCTACTCCAATACCCCAGTCTGCCTCTGCTGTTACATATGCTTACCTTCCAGAGGATGGTCCTTCCCTTTGCCTCCACTTGACAAAAACTGTTCAGAGCCTAGGAACTCTTCACATAAAGCTGCTCTTACCATTCGTGTGGAAGAATTAGTCTCTACTTTGTCTACTTTAGATAAATGTAACCCTATTTTCTAAGACTATGTTTCTATCTCTATGTATGTGCAATATATATATACATACATACACACACACACACACATGTTTAGAGAGAGCCCTGGTGGTGCAATGGTTAAGCACTCAAATAACCGAAGGTTGGTGGTTCCAAACCACATGGTAATTCCACAGGAGAAAGTCTGGCAATTCGCTCCCATAAAAATTACAGATAATGAATCCTTAGTGGGGCAATTTCTTTATCACCACATGAAGTTTTTATGAGCCAAAAATCAACTTGATGGCACCTAATAACAACAACGTCTGGTGTGACGTTGTGGATCAGTACTGGACTGTGAACCACAAGGTCTTCAGTTTGAACCCACCAGCTGCTCCTTGGAAACCTAATACAGGGTCCTTATCAGTCAGAACTGACTCGATGGCACTTAACAACAGCAACAACAACAGCTGAGTTTGTAGTAGGATGGTTTGGTGCCATATTTTTATATAACCCGTTAGAGTTCCAAGGTTTTACAATCACAATTAGCCCAGTAAACAATCACAGTTGGATCATATAAACTTCCCCCACCTTCTCTTACCCTACCTATCAGGAAAAGATCAAAAGGCCCACTCCTTAGGTATCAAAATTACCATTTTTATGGGGCACTGAGTTCATACTAAGGGTGGTGAGTTAAGTGTGAAAAGGAGAGCAACAAGGGCTACACAACATGAAAATTGTGAACAGTGTTACTGAATTGTACATATACAATTTTTGAATTGGCAAATAGTTTGTTGTGTAGGCTTTTTACCACAATACAAAAACCAAACAAACAATGAACTATGTGCTTTTTCTTCAGATCTGAGGAATCTGTTCCTGGTGAGGAATGGGCCTTCCAAAGACAACCCTACCATTTTTGTATGATGAGAGAAGGAGGAGGGTTGAATCGTTTAATGGGCAGAGTGTCTAATATTCAATCTGACATGACTTACAAGTATAAACATGACAATAAACCTCTTCTTTAAGAAGCAAAGGAGCTTCAAGATAATTTTCAGCTCATCCTTTCTAAATGAGGGGCTCCAGAATATGAGATCTGCCAGCTTTCTTGCCTGTTTCAAAGTCAACTGAAGCAAAATTGAGATGAGCACCTCAGTTTACTAACTCTCCTTCTAACTAAATCTTTCCATTGTAAGTACATGTACATTATGGCATTAGTGTTGGAATGAGATATTAACACTTCAATTCTTTATTTTCGGATTAGTGATTAAATGTTTAGTGTGCTCTTGCTATGTCCAAGTGACCCAGTGACTCTGCTCAGCTGCTAACAGAAGAGTTGACAGTACAAACCCATCCACGGGCTCTGCAGGAGGAAGATCTGCAGATCTACTCCTGTAAAACTGTTGTTATTAGATGCCATTGAGTCCATTCCAACTCATCGGGTCGCCATGTCCAAGAGGACAAAACACTGATGGTCCTGTGACATGCTCACAGCCATTGCTTTGTTCCAGCCCATTGTTGCAGGCACTGTGCAAATCCATAAAGATTACAGCTTAGAAAACTTGCCGGAGAAAGTCTACTGTGCCATATAGGTTTGCTATGAGGTGAAATCTACTTGATGGCACACAACAACCAACATTGCTGTTCCATCACATTTCCAAGAATCTTATATGATTTAACTGTGAGTTGACTATACATTATTCTTTCCTTAACACCAACTGGGTTTCCAAGAACAATTTTGTACAAAGCCTTCTGATTTGCATAGTAGCTTTTTAAGAGCAGTAAATGTAAAGTGAAATTTCAAAATAAATACTCAATTCCCAAGGCATAAACTTAAAGAAAAAATTAGTCAGGAGAAGCTTGTGTTTTGTGCCCAGGAGGAACTTGTCACTCTGCCATCCCTTGAGGAAGCAAAGGCATTTGTGCCAGCAGGGCCGCAGGGGGAGATGGTCCCTGAGAGAGCCCCATGCTACTTTCGAAGCTGCTCTTTGCTCTTTCCATCCCTGAGGAGACGTCTTAGCATACTTGAAGCAGTCACGGAGGGAATCCATTTAACTGTGTGCCTTGTGGAACAGATTAGGAGATAAAGACTTTCATTAAAAACATTTCGACTTTCACAGTGCTCCAATTTAATAGTATACTGAGCACTGTCTTTTGCTTGAGGCCCCATTTCCTGCACAAGGGGTAGAATATTTGGGGGCCATGATTTGAAGATGCCTTTGGGGAGCAAAACAACTCTAACTGAAATGCCCAGTAGTTCTCTGCTTCTCTCAACTGGGAATCTGGAAGGAAGTGTCAAAGACCTACTTATCTGGTGTTCAGATTCTAGGACACAAGTTAAAAACTCAACTACTTGCTGAAAGTTTGGTGGTTCAGACCCACCCAGAAACATCTTGGAAGTCAGCCTATGTAATCTGCTTCCAGAAGATTTTGTTGTTGTTGTTATGTGCCATGGAGTCGGTTTTGACTCATAGTGACCCTGTACAGGGTTTTCAAGGCTACAAACCTTCACGGGAGCAGAAAGCCTCATCTTTCTCCTGCGGAACAGCTGGTAGTTTCAAACTGCTGCCCTTAAGTTCACAGCCCGATTTGTAACCACTATGCTGGAAAACACTTTCCAGAACCATTCCAGTCAAAGGTAATTTGATGGCAATTAGTGTCAACAACAAAACCTCTGAAAATGTCCATGATGATTATTTAACTTAAGGCCTTTGTTAAACAAAACTCATGCCTGCAATTATGTAATGGTCATATGTCAGTGAAAATTGTTATTGGATCAGCTATTTACTGGTTGGTGATCAAATTGTTACGGGTAGGAAAATTTACTGAGTAATTGTATTGTAGTAGCAGTAGCGTCAGAACCTAACTAATGCTAGAATCAAGATCAGCACAAAGTTGATCCCCATGAGGCAGAAGAACCTAACTTCTTTACTGATCTGATAGCAGCCATTCTTCCCACGGTGCTCTACTTCTTGGGGTTTGATAATCCATTACAATGACCATATAAAGAACTCACAAACTGTATTTCCTACTAAGTAGTGCATTAAGGAAGTTGCCTGGTACAAGTTGAGATCAGAATGAAGTATGCAGGGAAATCAGAAAAGCTTCTCAGAAGTGAAGGGCACATCCCTCTCTTCTTCAGTAGAGGACAGCTTTCTCAGCTTCTCTTGGACATGCAAGCAAGCTGACCTTTCTCTTTGCCACACGTGTTAATTGTTGGCCAGGCAGGCCTCTGCACAGCTCCCTGAGAATTGTCTTCCTTTTGACCACCTCAGGATAGACCTCCTCTAGGCCAGTTAGACCGACTTACTGCTAAGTTAGTGTAGCAGATTGTTCAGCTCTCTTAGCTGTATCACTAGCAGTCGGTTTCTGTCAATGCCCCTTACTGCCGCAGGGACCCTTCTGGCCTTCTCACTGTCTTCAGTGTCATAGTCCTTGACCCAGATGACAGCTCTTTTAAGAGGTTCTTCACCTCCTCTCTGCATCTGCTCTCTTCTTGCCTTTTTGCTTAATTTTTCTCTTTCTGTCTGCATGCCTCTCTAAGGTTTGCTACATAGATTTAAAAAAACTCCTGATCAGTTTCAAGGCATAATCCTCCCATCAGGGCCATGAACTGACCACTCCCTTTGGTGGACATATTTACTTCATTAACATAGTGGCGCTGTGGATTAATGCACCAGACTGCAAAGCCGTTTGAACTGCAAGGTCGGTGGTTCAAGCTCACCAGCTGCTCCTTGGAAACCCTATACAGGGTCACTATGGGTCAGAATCGACTCGACGACACTTGACAACAACAACAACATACTGTGTTGAGAAGATAAAGCATTATGATGAATGTGCATAGACAGGGAATTAGATAGCTAAACATCTAGAACATGCTCAGAATTTTTCAAGCTCAAAGAACTGAAGATAAATTTTAAGACTCCAATTGCAATATTGAAGGATTCTATGGGCAAAATCCACCACTTGTCAATCAGTTGTTGTACTGTGGTGGCTTCCGAGTTGCTGTGATTCTGAAAGTTATGCCACCAGTATTTTAAATACCAGCAGGGTCACCCATGGTGGACAGATTTCAGATGAGCTTCCAGACGAAGACAGACTAAGAAGAAAGAGTGACAAACTACTTCTGAATATTTAGTCACTGAAAACCTTTTGAATATCAGAGAAACACTGTCAGATATAGTGTCAAAAAATGAGCCCCTCAGGTTGGAAGGCACTCAAACTGCAACTGGGGAAGAACTGCCTCCTCAAAGTAAAGTTGACTGTGGTGACGTGAATGGAGTAAAGCCCTTGGAAGAAAAGCTCACGGGACCTTCATTTGCTAATGGGGCACAACTCAAAATGAAGAGAAACAGTTGTAAATATCCACTGAAAATTGGAACATGGAATGTAAAAAGTATGAATTGTGAAAATTGGAAGTTGTCAAAACTGAAATGGAACACATACACATCAATATCTTAGGTATTAAGTGAGCTGAAATGGACTGGTATCAGCCAATTTGAATCTGACATCCACATGGTTTACTATGCCGGGAATGACAAATTGAAGAGGAATGGGGTTGCATTCATTGTCAAAAAGAACATATCCAGGTAAGTCATGAAGTACAATGCTGTCTATGATAGGATAATATCCATGCACCTACAGGGAAAACCAGTTAATACCACTATTATTCAAATTTATGTACCAACCATTTAAGCCAGCGAGGATGAAATAGAAGAATTCTGTTGCAGACCGTGTAAACCTGACCAGAAGTTCGAGGCCCTATGGGCCCGAGACAATGCAGGCCCCGGGCTCTGAGGAACAGATCTAGCCACCTGGCAGTTAATAACAAATTATTTTTCATCTTAGTGTCCAGTTATGTTTTATTAATTGCAGACATGAAGCCCTTCATATACACAGATAAATGTAATATTTTCCTAAAAGCCAAGACTGTAAAATTCCAACAGGCAAAGTTCTTCCCTCAGAGAATTCATTCAAGGTAAATTGGGTGGCTCCCTGGTCTGTTCTAAGGACAATAGGAATGCCCTTCCTAAAGTGTTTCCAGGTGCTGCCTATTCACCCAGGCGCCTCTTTTCCTGAAGAACCTGGGCTGGGCAGCTGACACAATAGGAATCCTCCCAATCCTCCCTTTCCTCCCTCCATTTGAGGTTAGGTGCTAAAAGGTATGTTAATTAAGCTTGAGAAACCAAGTTGCGGTGGTGAGATTCGAGCCTGCAAAGTATGATGTAAAGTTGCCTGAATGTCTGGAAAAGTAAGATTGACAGCTGTATCTTGTCTTAGCCCCTCCTAACTTTGTGTAAAGTACCTCCCCTAAATAAAAGGAAGGTGCAGAACGAATCCAGGTGCATTACGACTGGCAAGGCGCACGTTACAGCATGCAGGGGGCACAGTCCAGCCTTGCAACCATACTGCCTGTTTAGCTAAGATGTTTACTATGCAGGATATTACGGCCTTCATGACTGAGATGTTTGCAACGCAGGATCTGCCTGATGCCAGTCCAGCATTCACTCTGGTTTCAGAGTGTCTCTTTGTCTCTCTCTTTGTGTCTCTGTGTCTCTTTTGCTATCTCTATCGCCGCCAGGTATCTCCTCCTCGTGAACCGAACCCCTATGTCGAGGCAAGTCCCCGACAGAATTCTACCAAAATATACAATCTGAAATCAATCAAACATGCAATCAAGATGTCTTGATCATTACTAGTGATTGGAATGCAAAAGGTTGGGAGCAAAGAGGAAGGATCAGTAGTTGGAAAATATAGCCTTGGTGATAGAAATGATGCTGGAAAACTCATGACAGAATTCTGCAAAACCAATGATTTGTTCATTTCAAATACCTTCTTTAGAAAGCATAAGAGACGATTATACACACGGACCTCATCAGATGGAATACATAGAAATCAAATTGACTATATCTGTGGAAAGATAAGATGAAAAAGCTCAATATCATCAGTGAAAACAAGGCCAGGGGCAGATTGTGGAACAGACCATCAATTATGCTTATGCAAATTAAAACTGAAGCTTAAGAAAATGAAAATGAGTTCATGAGAGCCAAAATATGACCTGGAATATATCCCACCTGAATTTAGAGATCATCTGAAGAATAGATCTGATGCATGAAACAGTAAAGACTGAAGACCAGAAGAGTGGAATGACATCAAGAACAACATACATGAAGAATGCAAAAAGTCATTGAGAAGACAAGAAAGAAGGAAAAGGTCAAAATGGATGTCAGAAGAGACACTGAAATTTGCTTTCCAGCATAGAGATGCTAAACCAAATGGAAGAAACGAGGAGGTCCAAGAGCTGAACAGAAAATTTCAAAGATCAGCTCAAGATGATAAAGCCAAATATTACAACAAAATGTGCAAAGATATGAAATCAGAAAAACAAAAAGGAAGAACATGCTCAGCATTTTTCAAGCTGGGGGAACTGAAGAAAAAATCCAAGCCTCGACTTTTGTTACTGAAAGAGTCTCTTGGCAAATTACTGATTGATGTAGAAAGCATCAAGAGAAGATGGAAGGAATACAGAATCACTGTACCAAAAGGAAATGGTTAATGTTCAATCGTTTCAAAAGGTAGCATATGATCAAGAGCCAATGATACTGAAGGAGGAAGTCCAAGGTGCATTGAAGGAATT
>NW_006408539.1:18098500-18132701 GCF_000296735.1 Chrysochloris asiatica
TCATTCTCCTGTGCATAAGGTTACTATGGGTTGGTACCAACTCAATGGCACATAACAGCAACAACAATAAGGAGCTCTGGTAGCATAGTGGTTACAAATTGGGCTGCGAACTACAAGGGCAGCAGTTCGAAACTACCAGCTGTTCCGCAGGGGGAAGATGAGGCTCTCTGCTCCTGTGTAAAGACTTACAGCCTTGGAAACCCTGTACAGGGTCGCTATGAGTCAGAACCAACTCCACAGCACATAACCAATCATATACATAGGACATTTTGATATTGAATAACAAAGACCATAGACGAATCGATGCAGTTGACTTATGACGTGGAAAAGAATATTGAAAGTATCATGGACTGTCAGAAGAACAAACATATCTGTCTTCAAAAGCCTAAACAGTCAGAATGAGGCTTAGATGTGAGAATGGAGAGACTTCTTCTCTTGTTCTATGGATGCACTGTGAGGAGGAACCAGTCCCTGGGAAAGGACATAATACTTGGCAAAATGAATCTTCAAGGAAAAAGCAAAAGTCCTCCACTGAGATGGACAGACATAGTGTCAGCAGCGATAGGCTCAAGCAGAACAACCATTGTGAGGTTGGCACAGGACTGGGCAGTGTTTCATTGTTTTGTGCATAAGGTTGCTATGAGTCAAAACCTGCTCGAGGACACCTTACAACGATAATAATAGTATATTGGCCAATTCCTGCAAGATACAAAAAATAGCTCAATCACAAACAAGGCTGAAGCTCAAGCCTAGACAGAAGGTATCAAACTGTCAAGTACTTTACAGCTTACACAAGAAATGTGATTCAGTTTGGTAAAAGTAGCAAATCTCTTGGGTAGTCAACTAGAGCAAAGGTAACACCTTCCATTTTAAGGGGAAACATCTCTCAAGATATTTTCTGAAAGAGCCAAGGCAAAAGGATACACAAAGGAAACAATTTCAACACAACAGTTTTGGATATGATAGGCAAAGTAATGTGCCTACTCAACAATGTTTGCAATGTAATCCTAGAACCTAGAACTACATTAACTTATATTGCAAAAGGGATAGTAAAGGCTTGAAGGCTAAAGACCTTGAGATGGGGAGTTTACACCAAATAATCCTGGTTTGTTGTTGTTGTTGTTAGGTACCATCGAGTCTGTTCCGACCCATAGTGACCCTGTATAGAGTTTCTGAGGAGCAGCAGACGAACTTGAACCACTGACCTTACAGATCAAATGACTTTGCAGTCTGGCCCATTAACCCACAGCACCACATCAGGACTCCTAGTAGACCCTGTCAAATCACATGGACACACAAAAGGAAATAACTGTTGTTAGGGGCAGAAAACCTGAGAGACGGCAGCTTGAGAGAAGAGGCACACTGTGGGCTTTGAAGGTGGAGGACATGATCATGGATCAAAGTATGTGGGTATTATCTACAAGCTGGAAGAAGCAAAGTACTGGATCCTCTCTTCAAGCCTCAGAAAGGAATATAACTCCTTCCTGACATCTTGATCATTGCTGATTCCTTCATCCTGCTAGTCCAGAGAGATTGCATCAAATGTGACATCTAGAACAGTAAGTTAATAGATTTACATTGTTTTGTGGTGTTAAGTTTGTGGTAGTTTGGTATTAGAAAATGGTCATCTCCTGGACCTTTCTCAATGACCCTCGTACTTAAACAACTTCCTAAAACCAGCATTAAAAAACCAAGATTAACCATTAAATTCATTGAAGACTTTAGAATATCATTGTTGTTGAGTGCCATTGAGTTGGTTCTGACTCTTAGTAACTCAGTATAGGGTTCCCTAGGAGCAGCTGGTAAGCTTGAACTGCCTACCTTTCAGTTCAAACCATCAACCTTGAGGTTCAAACCAACTTTGCAGTCCAGCACATTAACCACAGCGCCACACCAGGACTCCAGTATATCAGTACCTAAACACATTTCATAGTTCTATGCATTTTGTTCATATTGAAAATTATTTAAAGTACAGCAAATCAATGATGTATTCAAACTCCTTATATCTTTCTAAATTTGTGATCATCCTCAGTCCCTGGCATTTGGCAAGTTCAAATGATTGATCTGTGTGTATGAATTAGGATTTGCAAAAAAAAAAAACAAAAAAAAAAAAACAGAGAACAGAACAAAAATCGTTGTACTATAAAGCAGCCTTTTGGTAAAATATATTTGTAATGATAACTCTGACTCTAAGAATCAGCACTAAACTAGTTCCTATGAGGTGGAGGTCAATTGTACCCTTGCTCCCCAAGATTGTCACCATTTCTGACACTAGCCAGTCTACCTACAGCATGCTTTCTCTTTTTGCATGCAATGATGCATTGGCACCATAGCAGAGGATGCTTGGAAACAACAGAACTGCGACAACTTTAATGACAGTGAAGAATTTCAATAAATGACACATATAAATACATTAAAGAAATCTTGCATAGCTATAAAACGGAAGGTACAGGAGAGGTCCAGACCAGGGCCTCAGTGTCTGAAAAAAGACCCACTCATACAGAGGGCATCAAACACTCATGTAAAAATTGAATTCAAGATAACTAAAATTTTCCACACATTTTTTGAAGTCCCCCCTTTTTGTGGTAAAGTGGCCTGCTTACCCTTCCCCAAACCCACACATATTCTCACCCATCTGGACAATTTCAAACAGGTAGTTTAATGATGTCCTTTGGTGGGCTTGTCTATTGATTGCTTCTTTCAGCTCTTGGGTGGGCTTGGGTCTTTACTTTCTACTGCCACCATCAGGGCCTGCTTCTTGTCTCCACGTTTTCCGATGTCTTTGCACCTGCTGCCTCTGTCACCATCATATGTTGATTCAGTCTGGGAGAGTTGTAGAGTAGGGCCCAGTGACCAAAGGACAGCCCATCTTCTGATCCAGAAGCTCACTGGAGGCTCTGGTTACAGAAAGTTTACAGGACATGCCATGTATCAGTGTTCATAACTGAGTGGGTTCTCTAGCCAATACAGGTAAATGCTAGATTTTGGGGTGGGTCAGTCTATTCTGCTAAAGATCAACTATATGGTGGGTTGTAAATTGGCTAATCACTTGCAAGCAGCTTCTGTGGATTGTAAATGACCAATTGTTTGCATCTAACCCATCATTTTGAGAAAATTACAAACCCAGGGCTTAAGAGGTCATATAAAGAAACCTGTTGCAACATTATTTTGAAGAATATAAAGCAGAGGAATATAGATGGGTCCCTTTCAACACACTGGATGAAATCCATATTTATACATTAAACATAAAACTTACAGAATTACAGCTATAGAAAATATGATAGAGCATTACATAAGTAATGTAAATGTATAGACAAAGAGAAAACACATAACAGAATATATTGGTTTTACTCTATTGGACATTCAATCTTTGTATGTTACAAAGTAAACTGGAAGTTCCTAACTTCAGTAGCTCAGTGTTCCTTCCTGGTACAATATCCTAACAATATGAATTTCTCTGACACGCACTTATTCACCTGCTCCTGGGGTTCCTGAGGTGAACTCTCCTCTCACAGTCAAGAGCTGTTTGCAAGTTCCCTTGTGGTTTTGTCCAGGAGTGCTCAGGTCTGATAGTTCAGCCAGCTGTACTTGACTTCCATTCTCTAATAAAAGATTCTTAAGGGTTATTTCAACTTTGCACAGAGAACAAAGATTTTTCCTGCTGGAATTTACAGCAAAGGTGTGGGGTTCCCTGAAAATACTGCCACTAATCTGGAAATAAGAAATGACCAACTTTGGGGGAGAGAAGAGGGAAATTCTTGTAGACCTATGGTGATTGGAAACAGTCAAGGAGATGAGCATTTTTATTATAAGTGGGCCTTGTAATATTTCCCCCTTGTCATTTAGTATAGTGGTAGAAATCTCAATATTTGATTACAATTTCAAACCCCTTAGATTCAGCCACCTTGGAATTGCGTGTGATTTGTTAACCCTTCCCTCTGCGCAGTGCCTAAGGCTCTTTCTTTCTCCATTGTTGTTTGTAAGTGACATTGAGTTGGTTCCAACCCACGGAGACCCTTTATAGGGTTTCCAAGGAAAGGCTGGTGAGCTTGAACCACTGACCTTGTTGTTCAAACCGACTTTGCAGTCCAGCAAATTAGCCCTTATTCCAAAAAATTCCTGGTGTGATACTGTAGGATAAGCACTTGACTGTGAACCACAAAGTCAGTGGTTCAATCTCACCAGCCATCCCTGGAAACCTTGTACAGTGTAGCTATGAGTGAGGGCTGACTGAACAGTACTTAACAACAGCAATATACCAAGGTAAGTGCAGCTGGTATGCACTACGGGTATGGATGATACCCTGAGACTTGAAGTAAGTAGGTTTGGGGAGACATACATCAGACTGAGAATTCTGTGGCCCCCAATTCCCAGATCCTTTCTTGCCTGCCAAGCCAATCCACACACTCTCTCTAAAGAAGCCAGCCTTCCACTACCTGAGTGCCTTCAAGAACTGCTTCTTCCTCAGTTACCACAGGGGATGCTGGGTTTATTAAGATCTTCCTTCAGAACCCTTCATTGTCTTCAGGAGTTTGGCAATGGTTAGGTCCCAGTGGAGTCTTTGTTGGTGCTTCAGAATCAGCATTGAACTGTTAACTACAAGGTTGATGGTTCAAACCCACCAGCTGCTCCATGCAAACCCTATATTGGGCTCTATGAGCTGGAATTGACTTGATGGCACTTAAAAACAAGAACAAACTAGCTCAAACAGAAGTACACTGAGCCCCAAATAGTTGATAATTTAGTCACTATCAGGTGACTACAATCATGAGGGTGTTGCCAGAGAAGGCATCATTTTGCTCTAAGTCGCCATCAGTTAATGCTGACTCTAGAGCAATTTAAAAACAACACTATTGATCACTAGGAAGTTTGTGGACCTCACTCACCCTTTCCATTCATTAATTAGACTCTCAGTAAGTTACAGGTGTGGGCTCTGTGGATGTGCCAGTTGCCAACTGACTGCCTCTTAGTTCTAAATCCACCCTTCTCAGTCTTACTTTATAATATAGACGGGTTCTGTAACATCCCCTTCTTGTTTCCTGGTACAGTGGTGGGATTATGAGTAGGATGTGCTAGAAGAACAAAGGTTCTTGGTTCCTGTGTGTGTGTGTGTGTGTGTGTGTGTTTTGTCTTGTTTCTTTCTTGCTCCTGTGGACAGAAGGGTGTGTATACAGTATGTGTTTGAGTCTCCACAGGAGTTTTTCACAACACAAACTTCTAGTAGTGAGTTCCATAAAATTCTAGCAGAAGACTGTCCAGAGGGTCTTGGTGACCCACTAGCATGTGCTTGGTGGCATATCAGCTTCAGTCTGTAGGCTTCCACAAAGGCTTCCACGACTCAATTGGCTGCTTACCCTCTGCAGTAACATCACAATCTCAGGCTTTGGGGTTGGGTGTCTTCTGTCTGTATTTGTTCTTTTGTTGTTTACTCCAGCTCTATCCATAGTGAATATTCTTTAGAGTTCTCTTTACTCTTTTATAGTGAATTCCCTCTTGTTTTTGCTGCTGCGGTTGTTGTTACGTGCCCTAGAATCAGTTCTGATTCATAGCGACCCTGTATAGGGTTTCCAAGAAGTGGCTGGTGAGTTTGTACCACCAACCTTGGGGTTCCAATCGACTCGAGGTACAGTACTTATCTTATAGCACCACACCAGGACTCCATATAGTTAATTCCCTGTAAGCAATTCTTTTTATGAACTTTTCCCTGTTTTAATGACTGGTTTGATTACACTCCTCACTGAATCCCTCTCAATAAAGTGGGTATTAGAACAAAAGATGACAGATAAGTTTTGGTTGAACTGAATCTATTGACATGAATTTCTCACTTTGAATTCAAGATTTAATGTAGGGGGCTTTAAACCTTGCTTGCACATTAACCTCACTTGGGAGGTTTAAAAAAAAATCTCTGGTTCCCAGCTCCTACGCAAGACCAATTATATCTGAAAATCTAGGGATGTGCTCAGATATTAGTATTTGTGTGTGTGTGTGTGTGTGTGTGTGTGTGAACTTCCCTGATGATTTCAATTTGTATCCAAGTGAAGAACCTAATGGGAGAGAAAATTAACAACTTGTGGCTTGTGATCAGCGGCAGACATGCATTCTTTGTATAAATTATGCTTTCTGTCTCCCCTCACATACCTTTTTCTTGTTATCTTTTATGAAGATCACAGTTGGTGGCTAATATTTAGGCTTCACGTGGGAGCAAAACCTTATTGACATCACTGAAATATCTAATGGGACTTTATTTCCTGTTTTGGGTCCATACATTTTTCAACCTAGAGATAAGAAATAGTCCTGAATATGCCGTTTCCCTTTCCAGTTTGTGCATCCTGCTTCACCTTACATCCTGAGAGCATTATCTTTATGAACTAGATGAATGGATTCATTGTCCTTTGTCTTTCCCTTGATTTTAATGATAAGAACAGGAATTTATCTGCCAGGAGGAGACTTCAGCAGGGAAGAATGTTCCTCATTTCTTTCTCATCAGGTTTCTGTGAGTTTTTTGCTTCCCTCTACCAAAGGACCAAAACCCACAGCTCCTATTGAGGAGTACCAGTTTTCCCTCTTTGCTCTTTCACAGGTAGGAGGTGTAACGGCTTCTTGATGTTGCTGCATCAGGAATGATGCATCAGTAAGACTTTCTTCAACCCTGTCCTCACCTTTGTAACCTCATACCCTTTTGAACCTCACACCAAATCCATTGCCATCATGTCAATTCTGATGCACAGTAACTTTGTATAGGTTTTGTAAATCTTCATGATAGAAGACAGCCTCATCTTTCCCCTGCAGACTGGCTAGTGGGTTTGAACTACCAATCTTGTAATGATCAGGCCAATGCCTAACTCACAGTGCCACCAGGACCCGCTCCCCTTATGAAAGTCTCCTATATTACTGTTTTTGAGCAGATCATCTCTTTCCAGCTGAAACCTGCCTGACATAGCCAGGACATCTTTACCTGCATGTTTCTTTGTTGGAGGGTGTTCGGTTGAGGAGTAACAAAAAGGACCAACAGTGTGTAGAGCTGTTTTGTCACGCATTGCTTTAGAGTTGATCCATTCCTTCATCTGTAGTCATGGAAGTTGTTGCCATGTCCTTGGTATCATTTCTTCCTCTTGGCAGCATCCTAGCTGTTGATTGAGATCTCTTTCACCTCTCCTCCTTCCCCTCTAACATCAGAGGAAGTGGTGGTGGTGGGAGGGGTGATAATCAGGGAGTTGGAGATTTCTGGATTTTGTGGTCACTTCTGTTTTTTCTCTAATTTCTCATCACAAGACTGGTTGCCTTTAGATGCTGAAAAATTCAGATGGCTAACTTTTATTTCAATGAGTTGAACTCCCAAAGGCATTACATTGTTCCTAGTATGTTGTTGCTATTAAGTGTATTGAGTTGTTTCCAACTCATATAGACCCCGGATAGTGTTTCTAAGAAGCAGCTCTTGGGTTTGAACCACTGACCTTGTGGTTATCAGTTCAATGTCCATCCTACAATGCCACACCAGGATTTTGCTGCAGCTGTAAGTTGGAGATATTTAGCTCTGTTTGATGCTGTAATTGGGGGCTGATGTGACATGCTTCTCAGTTGCTGCATTCTCCCTTCCTCATTGTAGTATCAACACTGGACTGAGAACCATAATGTAGGCACTTCAAGCCCACCAGCTGCTCTTTGAAAAACCTATACAGGGTCTTTATGAGTCAGAACTGACTCGACAACACTTAGCAAGAACAATATCATATTAGGTAGAGATGCTTTGGGAAATCTTGAAATTCTAGAACGATTTTCACACAGATAAGGTCATTGTATTTAATTAAACATCAAAATATGATAAGCACTCGACCTCAAGGTCAGTTTGAAGTGCAAGGTTGGCGGTTCAAATTCACCAGTCGCTCCTTAGAAACCCTATGTGTCGCTGTGAGTCAGAACTGACTCCACGGCACATAACCGCCACCACCATGAGTCGGAAAGGACTGAATGGCACTTGACACAAACAACAACATTGTGTTTTTTACTTTCCTTTCTTGGTAGAACCCTTGAAGTTAAGTTTATGCTAAGTTCTCTACTGATCAAACCTATGAATATCTACATTCGGATAATTGATTCTTAAAAGTTGTTGGAAGAAACAACAGATTCTTGGTTAGTTTTCACATACCTACTTCAGCTCAGCCTTTTCTATTCTTTTCTTTTTGTTTGATATATATATTTTTAATTAACATTATTATTGTAGAATGTATATAATCATATAATATATATATTATATATAATATACAATGTATATAATTATAACATTTATTTTCTAAAAAAGTCTAAATTTTGTATTAATAAATCAATAATTACTTCCCCAAAGAAATCATGTTAAGAAAAAGTACTTAGATCATAGAAACAAGGAAGTGATTATATAAACACACAATTATGCTTTGTGTAAATTAACAGATTTTCAATGATAGTCATTAATTCAGCCAATTGCATTTTTTTAGAATAAAACTTAATAATATAAGCAGTGTTCAAGAGGTTGGACAATGTGATTCCGATTTTCAATCAGACCTACCCACATCTAACCCTAATTTAAAATGGGGTCAGCCTACCCAGGAGTCCTGGGAAGTGCAGAGCAATAGCAGGATTTGCGCTTGGATTATTCTTTCCGTAAATTTGACCACATGGTATTAATGTGATTTGAACACTGAAGTTCTAGCCAGTCTTATTTAATTCTCCTGCTACCTCAAATCACTGAGCTTAACATGCCTCTGGTTCTAATCCATTAAAGCTAATAACTTTCAGAGCCATTAGCACTAACAACTTCCTCTTTCACAGTTTCTCATAGTAAAGCCCTCTAAAGGATTTATACAAAAAGTAGATCAAGAGAAAATAAAAAGATTCAAATCTCTAATATGTTGACATGAGGAATGAGAATGAGTATGAGGTGAAGCTTGTGTACATGATTTTAGGGCTGAAAGAGCCCTGGAGACCTTCCTTGGGACAAAGTTGTTGCTGTCATTAAGTGCCATTGTATGGGTTCCAAATAATTAGCAAGGAGCTCTGGTAGCATAGTGGTTACAAATCGGGCTGCGAACCTTAAGGTTAGCAGTTCAAAACTACCAGCCGCTCCATGGGAGAAAGATGAGGCTTTCTGCTCCCGTAAAGATTTACAGTCTTGGAAACCCTGTACAGGGTTGCCATGGATCCGGACCAACTCAACGGCACTTAACAACAACAACAACATAGCGTTTTTCAGGCTGTAAATCTTTGTAAGAGCAGAAAGCCTCATCTTTCTCCAATGGATCAACTGATGGGTTCAAACCACCAACCTGTCGTTCACAGTCCTGTGTTTGTCTACAGAGCCATTGTGCTCTCACTGAGGCAGTAGGGCCACATGTGTCTACTGCAGTGTGGGACCCCAGGCCTTGGGGGTCAAACCAGATTTTATGATACAAATACCAGTCCCTTCCTCTCCAGAGTCTGCCCACACCTGTCAGTTAAAGAGACCGGCAAGTGTGAGGAAGGCAGGACAGGTATAGAAACTTGGTGCCTTCAGAGAAGTAGGATCCCCTAATTGGTGCAAAAGTAAAAGTGCTCAGCTACTAGTTAAAAGGTTTCTGTTTCAAGCCCACCCAGTTGCTCCTCAGAAGAAAGGCCTGGTAATCTACTTTTGGAAAGTCACTCATGGAAAACACGATGGTGCATACTTCTACTCTAACACTCTTGGGGTTGTCATGAAACAGAGTCTACGGGAGGACAACTAATGTGGTGAGGTTAGGTGTGGTAGTTGGCTGTTTTTGCCTGGAATTAGTTGGGTACTGGATTTATCACTTCAAATCCATCCCATCCTTCCACAGTCCGAGGTCCACAGCTCCTGCCTACAGAAAGTTCACCTGCCTACCATTTCCCTTCACGCCAACTACTTTCCTATCTTTGACCTAGTTTTACACTTCTCTAAAATAAGACAAAGCTCAGTGTTGTGAGACAGATGCTCTGACCCTTAGATATTCCTCCCAAACCTGCAAACATTCAATACATTTAAAATATATATGTACTGTGTTTTAACTTCTCAGAAATTCAGCAGGAAAAAAAAAAAAAAAAGCAGTGATTTTTAAAGTATAACGGCATGAATTTCATTCTATTTTAGCAACATTATAAAACAGCGGACTATAGAAACAGCATAATTAATGCACACGGAAGGCAGCCAGTCTGGGCTCAAATCCTAGGGCCCATGACCTATTAGCTGTGTGACCTAAGATATCACGCTGGTTCTCTCTGTGCCTCTGTTTTTCTAAAATTAGGATAAGGATATTAATTTCCTCATAGGTAGCCAGAGTAAAGCTGACAAAAAATAAAGACTTTGCTGGTTTGAGTATGATCCTTTCATTTTCAATCAATTCATGGAGTCCATGTCAAATTGCATGCATGCTGATGAAACTAAAGAAATAAAGGCATTCTTGCCTATGTCAATTGGCTCATAGATTTGAAAATTACTGAAGCAGATTACCTAATAATAACTCTTGTTTTTAGATACTGTTGACTTACTTCTGACTCACAGGAGACCTATGTACAAACATAGCCCAGAAAGAAATGTGTCCAGTTCTGTGACATGAGAGTCATTATTATGCTTGTTTCACTGTGTCAAACCATTACTTAAGTACTCACTGGCTTTAGTGGTTGGTGCATAAATTTGAATAATAGTGGTATTAACTGGGTTTCCCTGTAGGGGCATGGATATTATCCTCTCACAGACAGCGTTGTACCTCATGACTGATCTGGATATGTTCTTTTTGGCAATGAATGCAATACCATTCCTCTTCAATTTGTCATTCCTGGCATAGTAAACCATGTGGTTGTCAGATACAAAATGGCCAATTCAAGTCCTTTTCAGCTCACGAATGAATAAGATATTGATATTTATGTGTTCCATTTCATTTTTGACAACTTCCAGTATTCCCAGATTCATACTTCGTACATTCCATGTTCTGATTTCCAGTGGATGTTTACAGCTGTTTCTCTTCATTTTGAGTTGTGCCTTATCAGCAAATGAAGGTCCTGTGGGCTTTTCTCCCATGGGCTTTACTTCATTTGCATTATCATGGTCAACTTTACTTTGAGGAGGCCGCTCTTCCCCAGTAGCATTTTGAGTACCTTCCAACCTGAGGGGCTCATTTTCCAGCACTATATCTGACAGTGTTTTTCTGCTATTCATAAGGTTTTCAGTGACTAAATATTCGGAAGTAGTTCGTCACTCCATCTTCCTAGTCTGTCTTTGTCTGGAAGCTCATCTGAATCCTGTCCACCATGGGTGACCCTGCTGGTTATTTAAAATACCGGTGGCATAGCTTTCAGAATCATAGAAACTCACAAGCCACCACAGTACGACAAACTGATAGACAAGTGGTGGCCGTTTGGTTTTAAGTGGAAACTGTCACTTTAAATTTCTAGGAGATCTGTGCGCATGTGTAGTAGAACCTTCCAGGGTATGTGGTATTAAATATTCATTTCTAATAATGTAATTCATAGGTATTAATAATTCTTCAGTCTTTCTTATTGATGGTACAGCATTTGCAAGCATATGAGGCAATCAAAAATACCATGACTTGGGCCAGGTGCACCTCAGTCCTCAAAGTAAAATATGTGCATCAAAACAAATCATGCAGCAGATTTATCCAATGCAATATGTCCTTCGATTTCCTGACTTCTGTATTCATGAGCTTTAATTGTGGATCCACGTAAAACAAAATCCTTTACAATTTCAGTCTTTACTGTGTTTATCATGATGGTTCCTGTTGTTTTGGTTGTGAGGGTTTTGGTTTTTTTCTGTGTTGAAGTAGAACTCATACTGAAGGCTATGTAGTCTAAGTGCTTCAAGTCCTCTTTACATTCCTCATGGAATGTTGTGTCATCTGTAGATCGCAGGCTGTTAAGGAGTCTTCCTTCAATCCTGATACCACGTTCTTCATATAGTCCATCTCCCTAGATTATTTGTTCAGCCTATTGAAAGAGTCTGAGCACGGCCCTGTAGGATAAGCACTGGATTGTTAACTGAAAATTTGGCAATTGGAACCCACCAGTTACTCCTTGGAAACCCTATATAGGGTTGCTATAAGTTGAAATTGATTTGACAGCATTTAACAACAATAACAGATGGACTACAAACTAAATTAAACAGATTCAAAACAGACACAGACCTTTCCTGATTTCAAACCATACAGTAACTCCTTGTTCTGATTGAAAGAATGCTTCTTTCTACTTACAAGTTCCTCACGAGCACAATTAAGTGTTCTGGAATACCCATTCTGTGCAATGTTGTCTATAATTTGTTATGATCCCCACAGTCAAATGCCTTTGAATAGTCAATAAGGCACAGGTAAACATATTTCTACCATTATCTGCTTTTAGCCAAGATCCATCTGACGTCAGTAATGATACTCCTTATTCCACATCCTTTTCTGAATCAGGCTTGAATCTCTGACAGTTCCCTGTCAATGTACTGATGCAAGTGTTTTTAAATTGTTTTCAGTGAGATTTTACTTATATCTGACATTCATGATATTGTTTGATACTTTCTGCATTCTGCTGTGTTACCTTTCTTAGGAATGGTTCTCTTCCTGTCAGCTGACCAGGTAGTTGTCTTCCAGGATTGTACTAATTAGTTGAAATATCTCAGCTGGTATTCTGTCAGTTCCTGGAGTCTTGTGTTTTGCTCATGCCTTAAGTGCAGCTTAAACTTCTTTCCACACCACTGGTTCTTTTTTTTTTAAGTTTTTATTGTGGGGTTTACATGGGAGAATATCAGCTTTGCACTCATCCTATTGTATTTTGTTTCACTGCAATGATTGCAATCCCCTCCATGCATCATCAAACAACCAAAGGGTATACCACATAGGCACCCACCTCCCCCCCAGGCCATCGTATTGGTTTTTGTCTTAAAGCTTACTTTATCCGAGATTAGAATTGCCATTCCTGCGTATTTATTGTTGTAGCTAGCTTGATATATTTTATCCATCCATTAACTTTTTGTCTGTTTTTGTCTTTGTGTGTAAGGTGTGTCTCTTGCAGGCAGCATATTGAAGGGTCTTGGTTTCTTATTCAATCTGGCACTCTTTGTCTCTTCAGTGGTGCATTCAATCCATTGACATTCAATGTAATTATTGATAGGTATGAATTAATGCTGCCATTATATTATAGTTTTGGTAATGCTGTTCGTTGCTTTGTTCTTGTATGCCTTCTTGTGCTGAGGTTGTGTTTTTTTGTGCTATTTCTTGTCGGTTTCTTATTGGTTTTCATGTTTGCTTGTTCTGCTTGGAAGTTCATTTTCATGGTAAATTGTGAAGTATTAACTTTCTTTGGGGTTACCTTATAGTCTATGAACTTTTCTCTCCATTTAAGACATTAGCATAGTGGTTATGAATCAGGCTGTGAACTGCAAGGTCAGCAGTTCGGAACTACCAGCTGTTCTGCAGGAGAAAGATGAGGCATTCTGCTCCCGTAAAGATTTACAGCCTCAGAAACAATGTACAGGGTCACTATGGGTCGGAACCAACTCAATAGCTCTTAACAACAACAACAACATTGTATCCTGTAATCTATCTGACATCCTCACCACCTGGATCTCTGTTGCTACATTTTTCCATTCTTTGATACTGATATTATTTTGATTGTCAGTTGACCACCCAGCTCCTTTGAATTCATTGTTGTAGTTTTGTTTTGTTCTGGACTCTGCTATCTGTCATCTGAGTTTCAGGTGGTTTTGCCACGCCTGTCAATCTGTTTGTTGTCTGTTCTTGTTGGTTTTCCGTCCTAAGAACTCCCTTTAGGATGTTTTGAAGTGCTGGATTGGTTTTGACAAAATCTCTTAGATTCTGTTTATCCTGGAATGTTTTGATTGCACCACTGTATTTAATTGACAGTTTTGCTGGATAGACGATTCTTGGTTGGTAGGGTGTTTTTTTTTAGGGTTTTGCATATGTCTCCCCATTGCCTTCATGTCTGCATGGTTTTTGCTGAGAAGTCAGCCTTTAATCTGATTTGCTTGCGTTTGTAAGTAACACTTCTCTTTTCCTTGGCAGCTTTTAGGATTCTCTCCTTGATTATTATATGTCTTGGTGACTTTCTTTTGGGGTCTATCCTTCCTGAGGTACGTTCAGCTTCTTGAATGTTTATCTTCTCATTCTTCAAGATGTTAGGGAAATTTTTTTCCAGATGTTCTTCAACAATCTCCTCTGTGGACTTCTCTGATTCTTCCTGTTCTGGAATGCTAATGGTTCTTAAGTTGTTCCTCTTCATGTTATGCAGCATGAATCTTACACTCTCTTCAGGTTTTTTTTTTTAATCCTTTTTTCAGCTTGATCTTCTATCTTAGCAGTATTGAGAGATTTGTCTTCGAGCTCACTGGTTCTGGCTACCATCTTTTCCATTCTGCTCTTTTCCCCTTTCAGTGTATTGTCCATTTCTGATATTTTATTATTAATCATCTGGACCTTGTTTTGCAGGTTTTGAATTGTTTTCAATGCTGTATCAATCTTGTTTGATTGTTCTTGTAGTACTTTCCTGACTTCGTCCTTGTTTTCCTCCACACCTTTTCAGAGCATTTGAATGTGTTTTCATAGGATTCTTCTGAATTCCTTCTCAGGCAAACCCAAAAACTGCTCTTCCTTTTCTGGGTAGCCTTTGTCTGTCTCCAGCTCATTTGTCTCAATTACACTTTCCTGTTTGGGGGCATGTTTTGAGATCTTTAGTTATGTTTTATTTGTCATTTCCAGTAATTATGTGGGTTTTTAATGCTTATGTGGATGTTTGTTGTTGTGTTATTAAGCTTACTAGGTATCTCCTGGTGGATATGATCAGCAGATAGGCTTCCCTTTTTGCATGTAATGTTAAGCAGCTGTTATTGGCTCTTGCCTCAATGGTGGAATATTATGGGGTATGCTTGTAGATTGGCTATATGGCCACAGTTGTTGTCTCTTCTTTGGTAATGTAGGGAGAAAAAGCTCCCACCTCCAGGAAAAATGTTTGATCAAAAGGCCGAAAAGCAGAAGCAATATAAAAGCAGAGACAAAAACCACCACTTTGAAACAAAAATAAAACTGTGGCCACCTGTTCAGTCAACTTGCTACACAGGCAGTGTGTGTGCACCATAGAAACATCCAGTAGTGGGTGGGGGTGTCCACTCAATCAGGCCCCTTCTCCATTCACCACCGTAAAAGTGCGTAGATAGATATTAAGAAGTTAATGGGAGAAAGATTGTCTACTATTTTTGTCTCTGAAAGTCAGCTAGGTATCTGCGTGTGCACAGCATAATTCTTAAGATAGTTGCGTCCTTTAATGTTGGGGTTTGACAGATTGTTCATACAGTTTGTCTGTCAGGCCTGACAGGCTGCTTTTTTCTTGCTAGATAGGCTGGAATAAAAGGTCCTGCCAAAGTTAATTTTAGGGCTGTGACCCCGAGGCTGACGTCATGTGCAGCCACCAAGCTCTTTCTCTCTGTGCCGGTGGAAAACTACGGGCTCAGCCCTGGACCTTTTCTGGGGGGTGCACACCCACCCGCCTGAAGGCATGTAGGCTGGGCAAAGAAGATGCCACAGGGAAGAGGAGGAAAAAATGTGTCGAATCCCCCTGCACCTCCTTTTGCAAATGTCGTTGTGATGCTTTTAATGCCAGTTCCCTGTGCCGGTCTGGCTGTAGCCCCGCCCTATAAACTTCACTGGTGGAGTGGCCGCAGAGGAAGTCCTGTGTCCAGCAATTTCTAAATCACAGTATTTTCCTTCATACCGTGATTTTTCCACTTGCATGTGTGGGAAACTGATGCCCTGCAATTTATGCTAGATCCAGAACTCTCATGTTGTTCCATAAACACAGATTCTCTGGGTTTTCAATCCCTCCCCACGGACTCTTTCCTACATGGCTCTGTCTCTGCCACCACCAAAACTGCACTCCCAATACCACTGGACCTTGATCATATACTTATTTTCTAAAATGGGTGCACATCAGTCACTGCTTTTTAGTACAATGACTTTGTGTATTCCTTCCATCTTCCCTTGATCCTTACTGCATTGTTTAATATTTTTTCATAGAATCTTCAGTATTGCAACTGGGCATTTGATTTTTGCTCTTCAGTTCTTTCAGTGTGTGAATTGCTGAGCATGTTCTTCTTTTTTGTTTTTTTAACTCTAGTTCTTTACACATTTCTTTATATTGCTTTACTATATCATCTCAAGTTGTCTTTGGAAATCTTCTGTTGTGCCCTTTTAGTTCATCATTTCTTTTATTTCATTTTGCTAATCTACATTCAAGTTTAAGAATGCCTTCTGACATCCATTTTGGTCTTTTCCTTTTTTTTTTTTCTTGTCTTTTTAATAACCTTTTGCTTTCATGATGTAGTATGTCCTTGATGTCATCCTATAATTTGTCTGGCCTTCAGTCTTTAGTGTTCTGTGTGTCAAATCAATTCTTGTAATTGTTTCTCAATTCAGGTGGCATGTACTCAAGTTTGCACTTGGTTCTCATGGGCTTGTTTTAATTTTCTTTAGCTTAAACTTGAACTTATTCTAACTTATGATATTGAGTTTCTCCACCATTTTTCCCCACAGATGTTGTTGATTTATTTCCCGTGTATTCCATCTCATGGAGTCCATATATAGAGTTATCATTTATTATTTTAAAAAGGTATCTGCACACATTAGAAGGTCCTGGGTAAAGTAGGAGTCAATGTGAAACATAATTCAAGTTTTGGAAAAAGCACCAGGCTTAGTAGTCAGAATGAGAGTGGAGTAACTGACTATCGCTTTCAACCACTCTCCAGGCTTGGAGCAGAGTTCACTATCATGGCCCAATTTTCAATCAATTAGTGGGTAGGTATATATGGGAGCCAACAACACTAGTGAGGAATGCTCAGCATGGAATGGTCAACCACTCAAGATCAAAAGGGCATCATTTACATAGGGACAAGATTCAGAGGGACTGGGATGGTGAGTAGAATGGAAATAGGAGGCAAAGGAAGGAAGTAGGATAACTAACTGTTGTTACATGGAGGGGATTATAATCATTGAGAAGAAACAAAGTGTGTGATTTGTAGAATATAAACCTGATGGCCTACTCTGTAAACCTTCACTTGATTAACAACAAAAAGTTTCAAAAAAAAGGTTTCTCCAATGAATAAGTTTCTGGTCTTACAAAAGTCTATCGTGTGACCTCTGGTGTTGTTTCTATCACTAAGACCATATTTTCCAACTGCTGATCTGTTTTCTTTGTTTCCAACTTTTTCATTCAAATCACCAATAATTACCAATGAATCTTGTTTGCACAGTTGATCAATTAGTAAAAGTCTTCAATTTCTTCATCTTTGGCCTTGATGAATAGTGTATAAATTTAAATAATAGTCGAATGACTGGTCTTCTCTGTAGGCATGTGGACATTATGAGCTCACTGAAAGCATTATACTTCAGGATATCTAGTGTCTTAATTATTGACCTTTATGATTCCATTTAATTTTTTATGGCTTCCAACATTTCAAATTACATGACTCATTTTTAGTTATGCCACATCAACAAATGAAGACTATGAAAGTGTTATTCCATCTATGTCGTGATGGTCAACTCCGATTGTGGCATTGAAGTATCAGCGCTGGATTGTGAACCACAAGGTCAGTAGCTCAAACTCATCAGCTGCTCCTCAGAAACCCTAGTCAAGGCCACTGTGAGTTGGAATTGACTCAACAGCATTTAAAAACCACAACTGTTTTGAGGAGGTAGCTCTTCTTCAGCTGTATTTTGAATGCCTTCCAACTTGAGGGCTCATCTTCTGCTCCAAATCTGACAATGTTCCACTGGCATTGATAAGATTATCATTGGCTGATTTTTTTTTTTTTTCTTCTAAAAATAGATCATCAGTAGAAATACATGTATCACTTGTCTGTCCATTTGTCATGCTGTGGTGGCTTCAGTGTTGCTATGATGCTGGAAGCTATGCCACAAGTGATTCAAATGTCAGTAGGGTCACCCACGGTGGACAGGTTTCAGTAGAGCTACCAGACTGAGACAGACTAGGATGAAGAATTTAGTGGTCTACTTTTGGTCATACTTCCAGCCAATCTAAGACAGTTTTAGCAAATAATTTTGGAACAGTAGACACTAGAGAAAAGTGAACATTGGCCAAAGACAAAAGTACGGCTCCTTAGGTTTAGGAGAGATGAGTCAGACAGAGAGAGTTGATATTTTGGAGTATCTAAACAGGAACAATCAATTGCACATATGAAAGTTCAAGTTTAAGCTAAAGAAAATTAAAACAAGCCCATGAGAACCAAGTGCAAACTTGAGTACATCCCACCTGATTCGAGATACAATTATAAGAATAGATTTTTAGGCTTTGCTTTTTAAAATAGTTTTAGACTAGTAAGAAAATTGTAATTTTTTAATGTTCTTTGTTAACCTCCTGTTAACAGGTTATATGATATAATGAACATTAATGCAATGCTATTTACTAATCTGCAGTCCCTATTTGAATTGGCTCAGTTTACCACTCTCAGTGTTACAAAGTCCAGACAGTTTAGTAGATGTTGGTCTGTTTGGGTATTACGGAAGAGGAGTAGATCCTGTGATTTTGTGGTTCTGTTTCATCTCTCAACAACTACATTTCCCTTTCATCAACCAATTGAAAAATAAAGAGTGGGGGAGGGGCTTTTTCCTTTTTTTCTCTCTCTTGTATTCCTAGAGCCAAGTGCTTGGAGAATGAGCTTTACATTTATGCATACTTTGAGATACTTTCACTTTGTCCATGTTTTCATTTATCCTGGATGACTTCCTTTTGAACTTTCATACTGGGAAATGGACTTAGAATTTCCGGCCGTGAGTTGAGATAAATTTTTGGCTCCCTCATTATCTCCCCCCTTCTCTGTTCCAAAGCAGAGTAAATGAGAATGCCCTCCAGTACTAACAAAACATTTGGAGTTAGAGTCCATCCAGAGGCACCTTGTAAAGTAAGCCTGGCAATCTACTTCTAAAACCCCAGAAACTGGAAAAAGCACAGGTACGCACTGACATACAAGATGTCAGTGTGAGTCAGAGAACACTTCACTCACCAGTCACTGGCCTCTCTTCCAGACAGTTTTCTCCATTTGCTGTTGTTCAGAACAAAACCTTGCTGTAGGGTAGTGATACAGTGTGAGCATGAGACAGTGTTATGCCGAGTCTAGTGGGGTTTCTCTTTTTATCTACAGCTAAACTCTGAGTTTTTCTTTGACTTAAAATTATCTAGATGGTCTGGTTTCTATATAGATTGATTTTCCCTTCTTGTTTTATATTGGTTTTCAGTTACCCAGGAGCTCCCAGGAGTTTTATTTTATTATTTTTTTAATCATAAAGACACAGGTCATAAATTGAAACCTTGTGGGACCCTGTGGTCCAGCCTCCCACCTTCAGGCAATGTGTGACCTTTCAAATGCTATGAGGTCTGGGCTTACTGAAAGAAGAGTCCTCTTAAAAAAATGACACTTTCTTAGAATTCCACCTTTTTCTGAAACTGTCCACACTACAAAGGACCCAATGAAATGGTTTCATTTTATTGGTTCCAATAACATCAGGACTGTATTCTGAAATGTGTACAAAGGTAACAAACAGCAGACCATAGTTAAAAATTAATGAATTGCTAATGAATGGATTACTCTTGAAATTCAGATTACTCTCGAAATTCAGGTTTGATTCTTGGTAAATTATGTGTTATTGTTGTTAAATGCCATTGGATCAGCTATAATTCATTGCAACCCTGTATAGGGTTTCCAAGGAGCAATTGGTCAATTTAAACTACCAACTTTGTAGTTAGCAGTCCAGTGCTTATCCTACAGTGCCACACCAGGACTGGTAAATTATAGGGGAAGAAAAATAATTATGTTCATTGTCAGAATTTCAAGATACAATAAAGATACAATAAAGAAAATGAAATTGTCTTTCAATTTATGCTTTCTAAAAGAGCTAAACAATTTCTACTGAGTTTGCTGTAACATGAATAACACTAAGGTCATAGAAAAAACAATTAAGTGAAGTTAAAACCACTTGTAGAAAAATTCATGGCTTTTACACATATGTACCCACATAATTACAATTTCTTTTGTCAGGTAATTTTTAACATTATTCATGCTGACCAACAAGAGCTATCTATGGTCTCAACTATTTTTCCTGTTCAACTAATGTGTTAGGAGAACACGTTCAAAAGCAGATAAACAAGAAGTACATGCATCTCTTCCCTATGGATGGTTAAGATCAGCAGCTCATTTGGTGACATGTCCCCATTAATTTTCAAATCATGCCCATAGCACCATGAAGATGATAAAAGCTAAAGAAGTGGGGGACCATACTCTACATGACTTAAGGGTCAAAATCAAATCATGTTGATGGTTGTACAGTCTGTCAAGAATCCAGAGGATGGCAAAGATTTTAATATCCTCGTTGTCATGAGGCAAGATTGGATGAAAAGGATCACAAGTACGTGCTAAGGGTCTAGTATTAACTATCCCAATATTAACCACTTTATAGCTTTCTTTTGTTCCTAGAATTTCCAACTTTGTCTTTTCAAATAAAACCTTCTTCCACTTATGCTCTCTCTATGGCATTTCTTCTAGTTCTCTCTCTATAAACCACTGGAAAGAGGATTTCCCCTTTCAACTTACATTGTTATGTAAAAAAGCACATTCCTTTTTAGCCCTTTAGAATGAAAATAGATTTATATCAGTTTTTCACCTCTGAACCAAGGCCTTAGATACTTAGGAAATTTTGATGTAAGAAGGCAATGAAGGCTAAACATTTCTAAAGTTAGTCTTGTGAGTTAAGCTCTGGCCAACAGATTCTTGATTTTTACTGTTTTCTGGTCTAATTTTTACATTTTTGGTGGTATCAGTCTTATGTTTGTATTTCAATTTTCTCATACTGCCTTTTTATCTTATTTGGTTAATCCAAGAATGACTGCAATGGCAGCAACAGTACATTGACAGCAAGCTGCCAGAGGTTCAAACAGATTCCAATTAGGATGTTGAATGAAGGCTATATCATTGCTGATCAAAAAGGTGTTTACCTGTACTTTATTGACTGCAAAGGCATTCAACTGTGTGGATCATGACAACCTATAGAACACATT
This sequence comes from Chrysochloris asiatica, assembly GCF_000296735.1. NCBI lineage: Eukaryota > Metazoa > Chordata > Mammalia > Afrosoricida > Chrysochloridae > Chrysochloris > Chrysochloris asiatica. The sequence continues at coordinate 18,119,600 of NW_006408539.1, forward strand.
GCAGATAATAGGTCTTCTGGAACAATTGTGCTCATGAGAAGCCTATACATTGACAAACAATTATTCATTCAAATAGACCAAGGGAATCCTGAAGAGTTTAAAATCAAGAAATGTGTGTGCCAGAGTTTGTATTCTTTTACCATACTTATTCAATCTGTATGCTGAGAAAATAATCAGAGAACCTGAATTATATGAAGAAGGACATGACATCAGGATTAGAGGAAGACTCACTACCAACCTGTGATACGCAGATGATACAACCTTGCTTGATGAAAATGAAGAAGACATAAAATATTTACTGATGAAGATCAAAGACCACAGACTTCGGGATGGGTTGCACTTCAATGTAAAGAAAACACAAATCTTCACCAATTGAGCAATAAATAACATCAGAAAAGATCAAACTTGCAAAAACTTTGTTTTGTTTAGATTCACTATCAACTCTCATGGAAGCTGTAGCCAAGAAAACAAAGGACATATTGCAATAGACAAATCTGCTGCACAAGAACACTTTAAAGTGTTCATGAGTAAAGATGTCAGTTTGCAAACTAGGTGCACCTGACCCAAGCCATGTTGTTTTCAATAGCCTCATATTCATGTGAAATTTGTACAGTGATGTGTAAGTAGAAGAATCGGTGCATTTGGGTTATGCTGTGGTTGACAATTATTAAAAGTGCCATGGACTTCTTGAAGAGCAAACAAATCTGTGTTGGAAGAAATACAACCTGAATGCTTCTTGGAAGTCAGGATGGAAAGACTTTGTCTCTTATATTTCAGACATATTCTCAGGAGGCACCAGTCCCTGGAGAAAGACATTATGCTGGGTAAGGTGGAGAGTCATTGAAAAAGAGGAACCCTCCTAGGAGATGGATTGGCACACTGGCAGCAACAATGGGCTCAAGCTTAAAAGTGATGGTGAGGATGGCACAGGACTGAGCAGTGTTTGTTCGGTTGTGCACAGGATGGCTATGGGTCAGAATCAGCTCAAAGGTACCTAACAATCCTACTTGGTTGGATCTCAAGTTTTATACAAGTGTTTTGTATTATCTAGAAACGTAGTATCATCTCTGTATTACTTTATTCATTTTGTTGTTAAGTTCCATTGAGTTGTATCCAATTTATAGATACTCTGTATAGGATTTCTGAGGAGGAGCTAGTGGGTTTGAACCTCCTACCTTGAGGTTAGCTGTCCAGGGCTTATCCTACAAACTTGATGGAACGTTTGTGTAGATAGAAACGGAGATAAAATTATAACCTCTGTTCTAAATAAACTCCCAATCCAGTAAAGAAGGTAAAAATATCAGAACTGCAACATGAAGAATGATGTCACTGAAGTGTGGATTGATACTGTGAAGACAGACAGCATAAAAAGGTGAGTATAATTCATTATGTGTGGGGTCAAGGGGAAAAGAAGAGTTTCACAATGAAGGTGTTTCAGATCTGTGTCTTAAAAAATTATTAGTTTTCAATACTAAGGGCTCCCTTTCCTATCTACTAACTCTTTAATTTCTGCAAGTATCTTCAACTTTAAAACATCATTTTTTATCATTTATGTCTTTCTCCAGTTACTACTCGATTTCACTCCTTCTCACCATAGTTCATTTTCTGGGAAAAGCAGTTTATCTTTTACTCTTTTCATTTTCTTAACAACCAGTCACTCATCAATCATAGTTTTCTAGATTCGTCTGCAACCACTGCACAAAAATGATTTCTCAGTTCTCATCGATGACATCCTAATTGCAAACTTCAATAGTCACTTTTCTTAGCCTATCTTATTTGACCTTTCTGTATCATTTGGCACAGTTTATCACTTGCTTCTCAAAATCTCTGTCATCTGCTCACTTTTTTGCTATCATTTTCCCCATTTCTGAACGCTTACACTACAGTTTTCTGTAGATGATAACTTCCTTAGATTTCCTTTCCACCTCACGCTATTTAAAAAGTGCCACTGAGTATACGGACTCCTGGTGTGGCACTGTGGCTGAATGCATTGGATTTCAATGTCAGTTTGAACCACAAGGTTAGTGGTTCAAGCTCATCAGCTGCTCCTTGGAAACCCTGTATAGGGTCGCTATGAGATGGAACCAAGTAGACGGCACTTAACAACAACAACAAGAACAACTGAGTATGCAACTCTGGGATTCTCTTCGTTGAATTAATTAGGTATTTTACTTAATAACAGGTAAGTGTATGGTCCAGATTTATAGCACTGTCTTTTTCTCACCTGGATAGTCAGCCTTCTGCGACATCCTAATTTTGGCCTCAACTGGTCCATGTATTGTCTCTGTATGAAAATATCCTATGTAACATCCTAAAAATAACGGAGCTGTGAACACAACTAGTTAGCAAATTATATGCCAATGATCTTCTGGGTTTAATTTTCTTCTTTTTTAATTCCACTAATATTCTCAGCTGTCTTCTTGGTTTAGCATAGATAATTTTGTTTTGGCTTATATGTCTAATTGCTTTTACTAGATCCATTTGCTTTATGGGTCTTTTCTATTTACAATAGTTCTAGCAGCAATTCTAAACTTGAGTTCTACACAATCTTCAAGCAGGTATTCTCCACTCCTTCTCTATCATTAAGAAAGGTGTTGAATGAGAATGGTACAATGAGCCCCTCTAATTCTACCTCATTAGACACTCCTCCCCAACTGGGTAGCGAGCTAGTTTTTCAGTCCTCAGAACAAGCATCCTTTTCTCTACATTTCACCAATAGCTATTTTTACCAAGCTATCATTATTTCTCAATTTTCCAAATTTCTCTTCTTCATTTTTCTCTTTAAAAAAATGAGAGCAGTATCTAAGCCATAATCAATGCCTCATTGATTTTGATGTCTCTCCTTATTTGTTAGCAGGTCTATAGTTTCCTGTCCCTCTTTTCCTTTCTTTCAACATTTCAACACTCTGGTGTGCCTGACTCGGTCTGTGTGCTATTCTCTCCCTCACAGAAGGTGTCCTTTCTTCAATTTTCTTTTTCATGTTTTAACAGACTTTGGTGTGTTCGTATGTCTTACATTAAAAATTCCATGAAAGACATAAAACTGTTGGAAAGTAAGGAAAGTAGGCTGTGCATGCTTTGAAGGCGAGTGCTTTATGAATTTTGCTTTTTGAGGTGATAATGCGTGATGATCACAGGTATTGTTCAAGGAGGTGTTACCCCAGGTTGCTCAGTCTTTGCCAGTTCTTAGTCTCAGAAACATTAGCAAACTGATGGGATGTCGAAGGACTTGGGAAAATCTTCAGCCACAGAAGCCACATATTTGATGTTACATTCTACCCTTATTGCTGCAATTAAGATTGGAGCTGTTGATGATGACACACCTAGCTGCTACGGAGCAGTGCTTGTGGTGCAGTGGTTAAGCATTTGGGGATTAGCAGGAAGATTAAAGGTTCAAACCCACCAGCCACTTTGTGGTAAAAATATGTGGCAGTCTGCTTCTGTAAAGATTGCAACCTTGGAAAACTCTATAGGACAGTTCCACCCTATCCTGGTTGGTTGGTTAAGTGTCGTGGAGTCGGTTCCTGCTCATAGTGGCCCTGTATAAGGTTTCGGAAGCTGTCAATCTTTACGGGAACAGAAAGCCTCATCTTTCTCCCATGAAACAGGTAGTCATTTCTAATTGCTGACCTTGATCCACCATATCCTACAGGGTCTTCATGCATTGGAATCAGCTCTAAGACAACTAGTTTGGTAAGTTTGTTTTATAAGTGCTACTGAAAACGTTCTATAGGAAACTAGCTCCATCTGTGGACTCCTGAGTGGACAGGGGAAAAAAAACAACCAAGCTTACTGTTATCAAGTTGGTTCCAACTTAGCAAGACCCAAAGGACAGGATGTCATTGTTCAATAAGGTTTTTGAGAATGTCAGTCTTTCCGGAGGCAGGTAGACCATCTTTCTCCCACAAAGGGAGACTGCTGACCTTGCAGTTAGCAAGTCAATACTTAACCCACTATGCCATCCTGGCTCACTTTAACCCACAGCACTGTGAGGACTCCTTGACAGGAAGAAACACCTTAGTTATTTCTTAGTCAGTAAAATCCTTGTTTGGTTTTAAGTGGAATACGACACTATTGTAATTTTATGCATGTAAATACTTTAAATACTAAAATATATTTTTTTCCATGTGGTCAAGGAGTTTTTTAAGTCAAAGTTACTATTATACACATTACATTACACAGTTGTTGTTAAGTGCCATTTGGTTGATTCAGACTCATAGGGACCCTGTAGAAGTTTTTCGAGGAGTAGCTGGTGAGCTTGAATCGTGGACGTTGTGGTTCAGACAGACTTTGCAGTTCAGCACAACCCCACAGCACCACACCAGGATTCTAAATACATGGAATTGTATGAAAGAAAATGTAGACATTTTTGGATTCTCAGACTTCGAACCCACCAAAGAACCCTGACAGTGTACTGGGTTACATGGTGGGCTGCATGGAACCACAAGATTAGCAGTTTGAGTCCATCAGGTGCTCCAAAGAAGAAAGATGAGGCTTTCTGTGCCCATAAAAACTTACAACCTCAGAAACCCTCTACAGGGTTGCTATGAGTTGGAATTGACTCCATGGAACACTACCACCACCACCACTTCAAACCCACCAGTTGCTGCTTGGAAACTCTATATAGGATAGCTATGAGACAGAACTGGGCACTTAACAACAAGAACCTTTACAATTTTGGGTGTTTTTTTTATTGCACATTCAGATCTGTCTTTCCAGATATTTGATTTTTATATTTCTTAATTTGTAGGTTTAATTTTACCTCTTGAAATGGTTGAATAGCTACCACTACATTTTGGTACAGTGACTCTGTGTATTCCTTCCATCTTCTTTTGACGCTTTCTTCATCCTTTGATATTTTGCCTATAGAATTCTTCAATATTTCAAGTCAAAGCTTGAATTATTTCTTCAGTTCTTGCAGCTTGAGAAGTGATGAATGTGTGTTCTTCCCTTTCAGTTTTCTAACTCCTAGTCTTTGCACATTTCATTATAATACTTGATTTTGTCTTCTTGACAAACTTCAATTCCCTTGGAAATTCCCTGTTCAGGTCTTTTGCCTCCTCATTTCTTCCAAACTTAGGTCCCCCAATTAAGTGTGTGCAGACACTTACTCTGCTAGCAAGCTCCTATCCAAAGGCGCCCATGGGTTGGAAAGCCCCCTGCTCTGCGTCCTAGTCTGGTTCTTGGTTCTGCTGCCACCATTCTTCTCTGGTTTCACAGTTTTCTGCCTACTGGGTCAAGGAGGCTCAGGGCACAGGGAGCTTGGTGTCCAAAGGCTGCACCTTTTCTTTTTGATGCTTCTAAGAAGACTTGTTGTGTACTCAGCAGAATGACAAAATTGAAAGATCTGAGCATTAGCATTCCAAGTTTTTGCAATCGCAATTAATCTTGTTAACAGCCATTCACAATTGACTCATATAAATCCTATCAACATCATCATTCACCTTTTCTTACCCATCAGAAAAGGGAAAACACACCCAGTCTTCCCAGACATTTGGTGAAAGTTAAAAAGGCTATGGTTCAAAAAACTCATCTCATGTAAATCACTGCACCACAAGAAACATTCACAAAATAATAATCATATGAACATAGAGTAAACCTATGATAAACACCTATGTTTTTAAGTTAAATCAGTAATTTGATGAATATTGTCAGTTTGTTGTGCTGTGGTGCTGGATGCTATGTAGGCTGAACACTTGGAGCTCTTTATGGACTACTTAGATTCCTCCTTCAGGAAGTCTCTGTCCATCTTCTCACAAGCAAATGACTAGTTTGTCCTTCCACATTATAGTTTAGTTAGGTATTTCATTGTCTGTTGCCACATTAGCTTCCATATTCTATTACAGCAGTGATGCTTATCTGTGCATTCCCAGGACTTGGTACCATGTTTCGTCTAAGATAGACACTAATAAGTATTTAAGGATGAATGCACACTTATTCAAAACCATAGATTAGGGAATGAGCAAGGCTTATTTAGACAGAGTACAACTAGCTTGTTTTTGAGTTACGGTGTTGGAGGAGAATATTGAAAGTGCCATGGATGGGCTGGCAAAAGAACAAACAAATCTGTGTGGGAAGAAGTGCAACCAGAGTGCTCCTTGGAAGCCAGGATGGACAAACTTCGTCTGTCATACCTCAGACATATTGTCAGTAGGGAGCAGTCACTGGAGAAGGTTATCATGTTTGGTAAGGTGGAGGGTTAGAGAAAAAGAAGAAGACCCCCAGTGAGATGGATTGGCAAAGTGGCAGCATCAATGGGCTCAAGTGTGGCAACAATTGTGAGGTTGGCCCAGGACTGGGCAGTATTTCATTCTGTTGTGCATAGGTGCATATGAGTCAGTACTAACTCGATACTACCTAACAACAACAACAACAACTAGCTTGCCTAACATAGAATAGGACTGGAATTGGGTAGCAGTTTGATATGAGATGTGACTACACATTGCTGTTGAGTTGATTCTGACTCATAGGGACCTGTGATAGTTCAAGGTTTGTGATAACTTGAATGGGAAGGATTCTCACTGGTTTGTCAGTTAAGATGTAGCTAGCTCCATAATATGATTTGATGTGATAAAACCAATAAGAGGGTTAAGGGTGGAATTTTTTATTTGTTAAGTACCTTCAAGCTGGTTCTGACTCAAAGCGACCTTGTATAGAGTTTCTGAGGGTTTTGAATCTTTATGGGAGCAGAAAGCGATATCTTTCTCTTACTGAGCATATGGTGGGCTTGAGACACAGGGTGGGATACACCACCATTAATCCCACTATGACCTTGATCCAATTTACTGCAGATTTCCAAGGATGTGATATGCGACACTTTTTATTTTATAATAAATGAAAAGAGAAACACTTGATCAGAGAAAGGGAACCCTATTACCAGCAAGACAGAGACCTGGGAGTAGAATGCGTCCTTTGGATCTGGAGTCCCTTCACTGTGAAGCTCCTTGATCCAGGGAAAGATCGATGCCAAGATGTATGAAAAACTCCAAGGAATGCTGGGCCAATAGATGCTGAAAGAAGATAAGGATCTTTACCCAGAGCCAACAAAGAGAAAGCCTTTCCCGGAGCTGGCACTCTGAAGTTGGACTTCTACCCTCCGAAATGATAGAATGAATTCCTGGTTGTTAAAGTCATCCTCCTGTGGTATCTTTGTTACAGCAGCCTTAGATAACTGAGATGGGACCCTATGGAACAAGGAGGATTGTCCCATAGTGTTTCTAAGGCTGTATGAAAGCAGGTACCACATCTTTCTCTGATGGAGTGACTAGCCTTTTGGTCAGCAGCCAAACACTTAACAACCGCACCACCTGCTGTTCTTGTTAAGTGCCATTGAGTTGGTTCCAACACAAAGCAACACTGTATAAGGTTTCTGAGGAGAGGCTGGTGGGCTTGAACCACTGACCTTGTGGTAAGCAGTCCAGTGCTTATCCTATAGAGCCATACCAGGACTCCAAAAACATATTAACAAATTATTTGAAAATATTTGCATTTACTAAAGATGTGGCAACTTTAGACAGACTAAGAAATTATCTACAACAATGGTGAAATGGACTGAATTTTATTCGGTTGCCAAATTATTCACTACATAACATCCTCCTATGAGTAAAGCATCTCTAATGTTATTTTCAAGGTGGATAGGTGTGGGGTGGGCAGATGACCATGACACTGACCCCAGGTCTTTCCTGTTGCCCAGTTTGAACTCAGTGTAATTGTTATTTTAGACATACACTTTATGCAGCCCAACTGGCCTCATTTAATTACTCCCACAGGCATTTTTTATTTTTTTTCTTGAATCTAATTTTTTTTTCATTTGCTGTTACTCTTACATCTAGCAGTCCTCTTTCTCTTCTTCACTTTATTTATTTTTTCTTAGCTTTCAGATTACAGAAAATCTTAGCTTTCAGTTTCCATTGGTTAACTAATAATCTAACAGTACACTGAACATTCCACCCCTAATATACGTTTTCACTACACCAAATTCAGTCTATATATCCATTGAGAAGTGATATAATGAAGTTGAGATTGAATTCCAGCTCACCAGATATTGAACATCCACAATGCTACTAGAGATTCACATGCTATCAGAGAAGGTAAGGGTGCACCTACTATACAGGTATTTGTCACAATCATTGTTGTTGGTGTTAGGTGCCATCAAGTAGCTATTGACACATAGTGACACTATACGCAACAGAATGAAACACTGCCTGGTCATAAACCAACCTCACAATCGTTGCTACACTTCAGCCCATTGCTGCTGACGCTGTGCAAATCCATCTGCTTGGGGGCTTCCTCCTTTTATGTGACTCTCCATGTTCCCAAGTTTGATATCTTTCTCCAGGAACTGGTCCCTCCTGACACTATGTATTGTACAAGAGATGGAATATGAGAGACAAAGTCTGGCAACCCAGGCTTCCAACGAGCTGTTCTTCTTTCAACACAGATATGTTTATTGTTTTGGCAGTCCGTGATACTTTTAATATTCTTCTCCAACACCCTAACTCAGATGTATCAAGTCTAAGGTTAACATTGGGATGAGTTAACTGTAAAGCTGTCTTCTTCAGAATGTTCCTGGAGGGTCGCACTAACTCAATACATGTTAGCCATGTTGTAAGTGTGATGATGATAATTATTAAATTGCTAATATAATGAATTATAAAATATTGAGAGTCATTGTTATTAATTCTTAATAAGTATTTTTATGATCATTTAATATTTGTCTGCCATCCTCACAGACTATGAAGTCCATTAGACAAGTGCCAAATGTGGTTTTAATAAAATTTAGGAATCACCTCATATGCATATGAAAACTAGACAGTGAAAAAGGAAGACTGAAGAAGAGATGAGACATTTGAATTCTGACATTGACAAAAATTTTTGAGTGTACCAGTAGAAAAAACAAATCTGTTTTAGAAGAAGTACAACTAAAATGCTCTTTAAAAGTATGGATAGGGAGATTTTATCTTACATACTTTGGGCATGGTGTCAAAGAAAGTAAACCCTGGAGAAGGACATCATGCTTGGTAAAGTAGAGGATCAGTGAAGATGAAGGAAGACCCTCAATGAGATGTATTTACACAGTGGTTTCAGCAGTGGTATCCAGCACATCTATTAGATGTGTTAGAATGATACAGTTATCAGCAATATTTTGTTCTTTTACACCCGGACCTTCAAAGAGTAAGAACTGGTTTTATTGCACCTACCAATGTAACAACAACAAAAAAATTATTTACAGGAGTTGAATTACTGTATTTCTTAATAATTTTCTATTGGTAAAACAACTGTGTATGGCATCTTCATTTTAAACACTGGTTCTAAACCACAGATGCATCATATGTCCACATTCATAAGTACAAAGTGTCTTTAAATTAGCAATTGCTTAGCCTTCTTTTAGAAAGAGTTGCCATCATTTTTCTCATGAATACATTTATACATCTATTGAATTTCATGAGTAGGAACTCTTGTAGTTAAAACAAAATCAACAACAAGGAAGAAACAAGGGATGGCCTGGTTGGAAAACTGGGAACTGAATATTTCATGTTAAGAAAAAAAAAAAAAAGTAGAGGGAGAGAGTTTCTTGTACTATATAAATTAATATCCCAAACTACATAACTTACCTTTGAATAATAAATAGAAGATAAAATATTTTACTGATGCTAAAACAGGTACTTAATTCCTAGGAAATTTGTTTTGAAAATATTTCACAGATAACAGAGGAAAAGAAGCTTATCTGCTTTGGAAAACAGGGCTGCTATATTTACTTGCAAGAATACTAGAAGCAAACATTCAAGGTTACAATTTATAATGTATTTTTACAGTAACAATATTTCCCTTTAAACACAACACAATAAATCTTTTTAAGGCTATTTGGATGTATTTTTCTCTGAGCTGTATTTAGCCTTGAACAAGGCATCCTGATGAAAAAATTTCCTAGAAACTGATGTGGAAAAACAAGAGATTATGAAATCCCATTTTATCTGCAAAGAGACAGCAATGAAAAGAGAAATAAAATTAAAAAGCAAACTTATTTCAAAGAGTGAAACATTATAACTTTTGCTACTAAAAATTCCTTTTATTAACACACTGTTAGAATGCATAAACCTGTTTCATATAGGAACCAATTGTAAAGTAATTGCAAAGCTTAGAAAACAAGCTCTGGAAAAGATCTCTGCATTCTATATGGTGAACAAATCTCTGAAATTAAGAGAACTATGTTTCAAAGGAGGGGACTAAGCATTGATTTTCCTTATTACAAGGACATTTTAATAAAATAAATTTATTTTTGAAAGCAAAGGGGCCCTAGTGGTGCAGTGGTTAAATCACTCCATGGCTAAGAGAAAGGTTGGCTTAGGTCTTTCTCTGTGCGAAAAAGATGTGGGTAGAAAACACTATTGTTGTGAAGTGCTGTCGAGTTGGTGACTACTCATAGCGACCCTGTATAGGGTTTCCAAGGAGTGGCTGGTGAGCTTGAACCGCCAACCTTGTGATTAACCCACAGCACCACACCAGGACTCCGGACTCCAATGTAGTACCTGAAAAGTAGAGGGGTGATGTCGAGTAGAGAGAGTGTCGAGATGGGTGCGCAGTACCTTTCATATGGCTACCATTTTCTTCATTATATAGACACAGGTCTAAAGTCATCGTGGCCTTCTCAGGAGCGCAGACTCCGAAATCGTAGGGAGCAGTTGTACTCTGCCTACAGGGTCACAATGAGTCAGCAGTGACTGATGGCCCTCAGATTGGATTTTAAGTCTTTATGGAGAAACAGAGTCACTCTTCTGCATCTCCAAGATGGAGGAATTTTGTGACCGCGTCTTTTAACCTACCTCGAATATACTCATTATTTAAACCTATTTTTATGTTCAAATGTAAAAATGTTTTAAACATCTACATTAAGCAGTAATTCTATCTCTACTAAATAATTCCCATAACTACGGTGTTTCACTGCACAAGTCAAGTATTTAACCAGTTTCTTATTTGGGGTATTCCAAATGTTCCTGACATATTTGTTGTATATGTTGCTGCTTTTCAGTGCTATCAAGGCAATTCAGACTCATAGCGACCCTGTATAGGGTTTCTAAGGAGCAGCTGGTGGGTGGGTTCGAACTGCTGACCTTGTGATTTGAACCAATCTTGCAGTCTAATGCTTTATCCCATAATACCATACCATGCCCTTTTAGTTTGTCATATGGACTGTCAAACATTCCTCTAATAATAATGTGCCAATTTACACATACTGCTCCTGCTGTGTGCTGTTGAGTCGGTTCCGACTCATAATGACTCTATAAGGTATGAGGGTATCCAAGGTTATAACTCTTTACAGATGCAGAAAGTTTCATCTTTCTCTCACAGAGTGAACTGTTGACCTCACTGTTAGCACCCCGCCATGTAACCTACTAAGTTACTGGAACAGCATTAATAACTGATCTTTTCACTATTGAGATAGAGTTGATTGGATGGCAATAGTGTTAGTTTTTTTTCTGGGTAGAGAACTAAATAGAAAAATCATTGGCAATTTGATGTTTAGTTATTGTGAAGTTCCATAGAGTCAGTTCTGACTCATACTGACACTGTATCGAGTTTCTGAGAAATGACTTATGGATTTGAACTGCTGATCTGGTGGTTGTTGTTATTAAGTGTCGTTAACTCAATTCTAAGCCATAGCGACCCTGTGTAGGGTTTCCAAGGAGCAGCTGGTGAGCTTGCAGTTCAAACAAGTGTGCAGTCTGATGCATTAGCCCACAGCACCACACCAGGACTCCAACCTTAATGTTAGCAGTCAGGTAATTATCCTACAGTGCAACAAAAAGATAGTCATTGAATATTATCTCTGTTGTTTAAAGTAACTTTCACAACAGATGAATTTAAATATATTACCTGATTTCACTGGCTGTTTATTTATTTATTTATTTTTTATTGTGAATTCAGTACTAGTTTACATGGGAGAACATCAGCTTTACATTCATCCTATAGTATTTCGTTTCACTACAATGATTAGGATTCCCTCCATGCATCATCAAACAACCAAAGGGTACCCCCTGCAAGCCTGCCCCCTGGCCTTCAGCACACAGATCCTTTCCCTCCCTGAGTCCAGAGTCCCTAGACACTCCATTTCTCCACATCATTGTCTCTGCCTCCATCTCTGGAGTCACTGCTTCTTTGGATAGGGCCCCACACTGCGCTCTTATCCCTTGATCGTCCCAGGGTCCTCTTCTCTTAGACTGTAAAATCAACCATTCCCCTCCTTTTGTTACAAAATGTCTACCTTTACATTTGCAACACTCACAGTCAGTCCTGATAGCAATTATTTACTATTGAACCACAAGAGTCTTACCTGATCTCCTTTCACCAGCCCCATCCAGACAGGTTAGAAACCACTCAGTGGAGATTCTACCTTCCCCCGCACCCTCTGGAACTAGGCTCCCTCTTGAAAGCTTGCAAGCAAATCACTTCTTACCTTTGCATCCCCCTCCCCCATTTTGGGTAGCCAATAGCAAATGCCTAACTTTCCCATCCCTGCCAACCCTGTTACCGATGGGGTGGAAATGATCCTTGCTGTAAAGAGTCATTCCCTCCTTTGAGCTACTACTTCTATAAGTATAGGTCAAATTCATCAAATTGTAACAGATTACTTTTTTTCCTCTCCTTTCTTCCTCTAATCAAGTTCTGATCATCCAGCCATTGAAGCCAGGTCAAGTGGGTACTATCTGCAAGAGTGGGTGTTCTTGTGCAGCTCTCCTCACTGCATATCAGCTGGATGCTTCACACTCCACTCTAGTCCTCTGTGACCATGTCCCTTTCTGGTTCCAGGTTCCCAGGTCTTGCCATACTGCTAGCCAACCAGGTCTCAATCCAGGCTGACAGGAGTCTATTGAATGTGGTTGGATTTAGCTCACAACTTTATTGCTATTGTTATAGTTATATATCAATTTTAGGCTGAAGATGGACTTACAAGCTTTCTATGGTGATGTTTCTGGCTATTCCTTTCTCTCACCCTCAAGTGTCTATTTTACAATAGTACATAAGGGAAACCAAGGTTCAAAAGACAGCCAAGCATCTTAACCTCATTTCCCATATTTTACCCATTCAAACCATGCCTCAATCG
>NW_006408539.1:18141686-18143156 GCF_000296735.1 Chrysochloris asiatica
ATATACACCCCATTATATAATATCTGAGGTTGTAAATCTTTGCGGAATTAGAAATCCCTCTGGTAGCGTAGTGGCTAAGAATCGGGCTGCGAACCTGAAGGTCAGCAGTTCGAAACTACCAGCAGCTCCGCGGGAGAAAAATGAGGCTTTCTACTCCTGTAAAGATTTACACCCTCAGAGACCTTGTACAGGGTCGCTATGGGTCGGAACCGACTCGACGGCACTTAACAACAACAACACAACATCTTTCTCCTATGGAGTGGCTGATGGTCTCAAAATAATGACCTTGTGGTTGGCAGTCCTGTGCTTATCCAACAGAGCCACCAAACTCACAGTTCACACTGAAAAGAAGGGAACTTAAGTATCACTCACTGAAATCAACTGTCTACATGTACTCTTTGGAATTCTGAGGGGGAAATAATGTTCCTCTTTCATTTATTTCTTTTGTATTCAATAATTATTAGTATGGACTCCTGTATTCTTTGTTATACTTTGGGCTGAGAGTTCATATGCCATACATATTATTGCTGAGATTTTTTTTAGCCCTGGGGTGTTCTGTAGGGTAAGTATTGGACTGCTAACTACAAGGTGGTCAGTTCAAACCCACCGACTGCTCTGTGGGTGAAAGATCAGTCTTTCTGCTACCGTAAAGATTTACAGCCTCAGAAACCCTATGTTTATCAAACATGCAATCATTGTATTGATAATTACTAGTGATTAGAATGCATGTGTATGAAACGAAGAAGAATGATCAGATGTCGGAAAATATGGTCTTGGTGATAGAAATGATGTTGGAGATTGCATGATGATATTTTGCAAGACCAATGACTTTTTATGTCAAAACATTATTTTTAAACAACATAACAAAAAATTATTGAAATGTAATTAACCAGATGGAATACCAGAATTGTACTGGTGGAAAAAGATGGTGAAAAAAATCTTCATAATGTCAGCCAAAACAAGACAATTGGCAGAGTGTGAAACAGACCATCAATTGCTCATAAGTAAGTTCAGGCTGCAGCTGAAAAAAAAAAAAAAGAAGTCCACGAGAGACATATATGACCTTGAACATATTACACCTAATTTTGGTAACTTCAGAAGAACAGAGTTGAGGCATTAGATACTAACTAATGACAGAAAACCAGAAGAGTTGTGGATGACATTAAGAAGAGCAGATGGGAAAAGAGCAAAACATCATTAAGAAGATAAGGAAGAGAGAAAAGCCCACAATGGGTGTCAGAATGGATGTCAGAGATAACGAAACTTGATCTTGAGTGTAGACACATTAAAGCAAATGGAAGAAATGAGGAGATAAAGAGCTGAACAGAAAATGTATAAGGAAAAAAAATTTTTTTAAGAAGAAGTCAAGTATTATAATGAGATGTGCAAAGATTTGGAGTTAAAAAATCAGAAAGGGAAGAACATACTCAGTATTTCTCAAGCTGAAAGAACTGAGGAAAAAATTCAAGC
>NW_006408539.1:18144541-18168505 GCF_000296735.1 Chrysochloris asiatica
CACGCTTCAGACATATTATCATGAGGAACCAGTCCCTAGAGAAGAATATCAGGCTTGGTAAAGCTGAGGGACAGCAAAACAGAAGGTGGCCCACAAAGGAATGGACTGGCACAGTGGCAACAACCTTTGGCTCAAGGTTGTGGCAATTGTGGGGATGGCACAGACCTGGGTAGTGTTTTGTTCTGTTGTACATAGGATCGCTGTGAGTTGAAACCAACTAGAAGGCAGTTAGCAACAGCAAAAAACATATGTATCTATGTATGGTGGTGGCTATGTGCCGTGGAGTCGGTTCCGACTCATAGCGACCCTGTACAGGGTTTCCGAGGCTGTAAATCTTTAAGGGAGCAGAACACCTCATCATTCTCCCTGGAACAGCTGGTAGTTTCAAACTGCTGACCTTGCGGTTCACAGCCCAATTCGTAACCACTACGCTAATAGAGCTCCTTATCTGTGTATATATATGATATATCCAACACTAAAAGTTCATTCTAGATCTTCTCCTGGATTATTTTTAATATTTCTCTTTCTGACGTTGAAAACCCTGCTTCTAAATACCTACTTACTTAACACTACATTTAAAATGGAGTCCTGGTGTGGTGCTGTGGGTTAATGCACTAAACTGCAAAATTGGTTTGAACCACAAGGTTGGAGGTTCAAGCTCACTAGCGTCTCCTCAGGAACCTTATACATGGTCGTTATGGGTCAGAACCAACCACCACCACAACAACATACATGTAAAATAATTTCAGAATTGATAGACTATACTGTTGTAAGAAACCGATTTGGTAACTCATAGTGACCTTAAATAGTGTCTTCCAGGCTGCAAATCTTTACTTTAGCAGAAAGCCCCTCATCTTTGGCCATGGAGCAGCTGGTAGATTCAAACTGCTGACCTTACCATTAGGAGCCCAACTTGTAACCCACTATACTGCCAAGGCTGCTTATATTTACGTATTGATCTTTGTTTTCAACCTTGCAATAAAGTAATAATATCTTTCTCCACAGTTATTTGTATCAGATGCTTTCTCCTCTATTTCCTTACTGAAGTACTATCATTCGTTTATACTCTTTTTAGGTTTTGATGTCACTATCTGCATTCTGGAGTCTTGGTGTGACTCTATAGGATAAAGCACTGGACCGCAAGGTTGGTTTCGAACCACATGGTCAGTGGTTCAAACTCACAAGCTGCTCTTTGGAAACCCTGTACAGGGTTGCTATGAGTCAGAACCAACTAAATAGCACTTAACAGCAACAACATCTGCATTCCATATAAGGATTCCCTAGAATTTTGGTTGGATTTTAAAAGGTTTCATAGAGTGATAATCTGTCCTCATGGATATTAAGTAATGCATCATGTCATGCATTCCCTGCCCACCAGTACCATACAAGACAGTTCCATGACCTCTGTGAAGTCCATTTGGAATATACCAATTCCCTTGCCACCAACCACTCTGATGGTACAGAAAGCCATCATGGCTAATTTGTAGTTTCTCATAGTACTATCCACTTTCAAAGTGAGTCCAGAAGCCCTGGTCTATTGATTAACAATTTGTTGTTAAGTACCCACTCATAGTAACCCTGCACAGGGTTTCCGAGGCTGTAAACTTTACGGGAACAGAACACCTCATCTTTCTCCCATGGAACGGCTGGTAGTTTCGAACTGCTGACCTTGAGGTTAGCAGCCCAATTCGTAACCACTACGCTACCAGAGCTCCTTATTGGTTAACAATAGTTTCGAAGTAATTGTAATTCAATGAGAAAGGGTAGTCATTCCAACAACCAATCTTTGAGTTAGCAATCAAGTTCCTATGCAATCTTGTTTCAGTTATTAAGCATTTGCACATACAGAAGTATTGGTATTAGTATTAGAAAAAATGATGTGTCATCTGCCTAGAATACCTTTCTACCATCGCCATCATCAAACTCGTCCCATTTTAATTTGTAGTTCTATGATAAAATAGAGTGCTGGTGGGGTGCTGTACGATAAGCACTATACTGCTAACTGCAAAGTCAGCTGTTCAAACCCACCAGCCACTTCTCAGAAGCCCTGTGAGTCAGAAGTGATTAGACCACACACCACCAAAACAACAACAACAGTGAAAACCCCCAGTGGTTTCCTGACTTCATCTCCTCCCATGGACAATGCGTAGATTTTCTTTTGCACCCATCCATCTTTCCATCTTCTGTTTCTTATCACAGTGTCCTAACTATTTAATGGATGTTTTATACACACAGATGTCCCTATTTAGCACAAACAGTCTGTACTCATCTACTAGCCTAAAGAAAGGCGGTACAAACCCACTTAATGGCATTATGGAAGAAAAAAAAAAACTTGGTGATCTGTTTCAGAAAAGATAACATCGAAACACTAGGGAACAATTCTACTCAGTATCCCATGGGGTCACCAGGAGAAGGAATGGTCTCTGATGAGATGGAACGAATGGTCTCTATGATGACAGGTTTGGTTTGGATTATTTACATAATCACCTACCTCTGCTGCTGTAAAAACTAGCTGAGGAAGAATTCTTTCTTAATTAAGTTTATTGATCTAGTAGCTAATACTTTGAAAGAATACGGTTGTTCTTTATTATTCATTAAGTGAAAAAGAAACAGTAAAATAGAACATTTTAAAGAAATACAATAAAGAAAATGCCTAGAACAAGGTATTATAAAAACCAAAATGATATTAGAAGGTACAGTGGGAAAGAGAATTAAGACAAATTAATACGTACATTCTTTCAATCATTCCCAAAGTCCTTTGGAATGGATCTAGGATATCCTGAAAAACAACTCAAATTTTAGCTGACAGAGTGCGTAGCTTGTGAATTGCAGTGAACAGGTTGCTTTGTGTTTGTGTCTAAAAGAAGGTCTTTCACTGGACTCCATTACCTTTTCCCTGTCTGCTAAGAAGCTAAATTGGCTTGCATGGGTTCTTTATCTATTCTGTTAACTTTAATCTATTTTGGGGTTACGCTGTTTCTTTTTCTCATTTAAAATCATTTAAAGGCATTTGCCTCCAGTGCACATGGACAGAGCAGTCTCGCCCCGGTTCCTTGCTCACCTGCAGAAGTTGTATTCTTCCTATGCAGACTGGGCCAAATGGGAAATGGAGATTTCCCAGATGTAAAATCATCTCCCCAGAGTTTCCTTTAAGGAAGAAAAAGGTATGATTTAAATGCCTTTTCTAGAATCTTAGGGAATTTCCATATTACATATGTATACGTTCTATTGTAAACGTGTAAGTTTAAATTTTTGGTAAGAGCTCTCCTTTTCATATTAAGCCCTGCTTCCTGTACCAAGTAAACCTGTGCCTCACACTTCCAATATACATTAATAACATCACATGTGACCTATGGAGTTAAGGAAAAGGGGAGACATCACACAGGCCATCGGCAGGGATGTTAAGTATCAGGAGGAATCAACGACATGACATTTAATGTCTTTTAATTCCTAGGATTTATGATGTTCATATGGAGTTCTGATGTGATGCTGTAGGCTAATGCGCTGGACTGTAAGGTCGTTTTGAACTGCAAAGTGGTGGTTTAAGCTCACCACCGGCTCCTTGAAAACCCTATATAGTATTGCTATTAGTTGGAACCAACTCAATGGCACTTAACAACAACGTGATGCTCAGAAACTGGACTGTATCAATGATGACCATAGGCAGTGTTATTACACACAAATGGCAGTGGAACAATTGCTTTAGAATGTCATACAGTCTCATTCATACAGAGCAGCATCTTTAAAATTCCTCCAAAATTTAGTAAAACCTTTGCCATAACATTTTTTTTCTTTTCCTTCAGCATGATGTTTATGGCATATACAAGGGAGCTCAAAAGTCTGTGGGAAAATTCCATAATCTTTTCATTCCATTCTTCATGAATTTTTGGAAGCATGCTTGTACGTTTACTTCTCCCCAAGCTTCCATGGTCACAAAGCACTATAGTTGATTTTTCTTTGCCTTTCTACTTACATTTTTCATTTTAGCCTTTTTAGCCATCAAGTGAATTAATTTTTTCATGTTCCTGAAGCATGTAACCCTCAAACCTGGAGAGGGTATCTCTTTTCTCACCAGTCTATATCTGTTTGATTACATCAATAAACCAATAACTTTATTTATTGAAGTGAACCCGGAGTGAAGGGATGTAATGTCTTATCCAATAAAGAAACATCACCATTAACTCACATTGTGTTGTTTAAAATCATAAAATCTAAAAGCTGGACTAATTTATGTAATCCCCGAAGGTAACTGGGACATAAACATATGAAAAAACTTGCCCTGGTCTTCCACCAGTTTGACAGGTCTCAAGGGTAAGTTAACTTGCTAGACAAGGTAGTCTCTCCTTCATCCTCAAATCTGTTTGTATTTTTCCTAGCAGCCTTTTGGATTAGAGAAGAACCCATTTCTGTTCCCTCATTCAAAGAATTGTTTAAATGAAACAGAACGCTTTCTTGATCACAGGCAAATACAGGCTTCTCTGTAGCTAAGATATTTGCTTTTGCAAAAGTCACTCCGCATGCAGCTGCTATTGTTTATTGTCAGCATCTCCTCACCTCCAGTTGGAGTACTATTTTTGATGTTTCAAGACACAATGTTTTTATACTTTAGCTTTTTTTTTTAATTCAGAGAGAATCCGTTTTGGACTTACAGGAGGAAGAAAGAATCAGTGTTTTAACATCATGTGTTGTTATTAAGTGCTGTCCAGTTGGTTTCAACTCATAGCAATCCTGTATAGGATTTCTATGAAGCAGAAGGTGGGTTTGCACCACCAACCTTGTGGTTAGCAGTATAGCACTTATCCTAGAGTGACAAACCAAGACTCCTTAATAACATGTAAGCATCCATTTTTATGTTCTCCTTTGTCAAGTTGTAACTAGAATATATGACACCTTACCTTCTCCTATGGTAAGCCCAACACTGTGGCGAAACATAGACAATTCATTTTTTTATTGTGAATTGAGTGAAAGTTTACAGGGTAGATCATCAGTTTTACATTCAACAAATCATTCACCTTGTTTCATTACAATGATTATAATCCCCTCCATGTACCATCAGTTAATAGTATTTCTCTCTTTCCACTTTAGCTCTTTAAAAACAAAACAAAACAAAGCAACAATAACAACAACAAAAAACAACCACTCAGGCATATATAATAATTTACACCTCCAAAGGGCACGTTCTACAAGTCTGTCTTCTGGCTGCCAGCTCTGTCCCTATCTTTCCATGAATCTAGAGTCCTCAGCTGCTCCCTCTCCCCCATCGCAGGTGTCTCTGCTTCTCTGGATAAGGTTTTGCATTCCAGTTGTGCTCTTCTCCCTTGATGGTCCTATGGTCCTCTTTTTCTGGACTGTAAGATTAACTACTTCCCTGTTTTTGTTACAAAACATTTACCTTTACAATTGTAACAGTTGCAGTTAGTCATGATAACAATTACTTAGTATTGAATCCTGAGAATCTTATCCCCATCTCTTTTTACCAGACCCATCTAGACAAGATGAAAACTATTTAGTGTGGACTCTATCTACCCCCACACACTCTTAAACTAAACTCCATCTTGAAACCTTGTAAGCCAGTCACTTTGTGCCTATATAGCCCCCTCATTTTAGGTAGCCAATGTCTAAGTTGCCCATACTTATCTACCCTGTGTACAGAAGGCAGAGCACTAATACTTGATGTGAAGACGCCTTCCCTTTTTGTTGGTGTTTAGAGCTACTACCTCCATGAGTATAGGTCAAGTTCATCAAATTGTAGCAATTTACCCTCATTCCCTTTATCAATTTTTTTTTTTTTTTAATCTTCTACTAGTTGAAGTCATCGAGGCTAGGTCAAATAAGTATAATCTGCATGTTTGGGTGTTCTTGTGCATCTCCCCTCACATCATATCAGCTGGATGCTTCACTCTCAGCTCTAGCCCTCTATAGCTATATCCTTTTCTGTGGGCTCAGGTGTCTCCAGGTCTCACCACACTTTGGACCAACCAGACCTTCCTCTTCTCTCTCTCATCTCCAGGTCAATGGGAGTCTATGGAATGTGGTTGACTCAGCCCATTTCTTCATTGCTGCCTTCCCACCTCTTTCACTCATCAGTAGACCAATGTGGTCACCAGCAAGCTTACATGCTTTCTCATGTGTTCCCTTTGAGTTTCAGTCTTAGAGTAGGGTTTGTCCTGAAGAGACTTAGTTGTTTGCCTAGATAGTTTACTGTTGACCAACCTGTTTATTCTTATAGTAGCCTCATACTGCCAATTTTGTTTTGGTTTTCTCTTGATGATTTTTCTTCGAATATGTATCTTCTAGCTGTTCCAAGCTGGTCTGCTTGTCCTTTCTAGTGGGAATGTGCCACATCAGAAGGTTCTGGATGGGGCTCAGGATTCCACCTAAGGTCCTATACTATGCAAATGATCCGCAAGAGGCCTATTTCACCAGGCAAGTTGTAGAACCCCTTTTAGGTATTCCAATCAGTTATAGGCTGAAGAAGGGCTTACAAGCTTTCTGTAATCATGTTTCTGGACATTCCTTTCTATCCCACTACAGTAGGACAAACTGACAGACGAGTGGTGGAGGAATATCTTCAATAGAAAAAAATACATTAAATAGAAAAAAAATAAAATCAAAGAAGGGATCATCATATTCAAACCAACAGAACTGTCCATAGATTGATACCAGGCCCAAGTCAGGTTATATTCCTAGTGATGGAATTGTAACATGTACTCAGACTGTGGTAACACAAATCCACAAGAATATGTTAGTAGAAGTGAGTAAGGGTAGAAATAATGTCCATAAATATATGCTGAGGTATGTTTTGTAATTAGAATGTTGATTTTATGGGCTTAAGGGCAGGGTTGGGTAATAAGAAGTTTGATTGACTTCTGGGAGGCAATCCAGCTTGAGCAGAATTCACAGTTCACTCTTCTGAACCGAAGGGCAAACCAAGTTCACCAGAATGACCTCATTATTTATTTTGGTAACTAAAACGAGGTATTAACCAGTTCTGTCCGGAGATATTGTATTAGTACATTCCTTGTGACTTTGTTTAATAACTAGACTCTTGCCTTATTTATCATTTTTATTTGCTAGGTTTTAGTAGTTTTCCCTTGAAATAGAGTACCTGTATGTTCAAAACTAATTTTCTGGACTAAATCTGAAATAAGTTTTATGCATCTAAATTTAATGAATAAACATAATGTAGAAGAATGAGTTGAACTTATTGTAAACCCTGACAACAATACTATTGAGTACTTACATGTTTTCTTCCTTTCGTATTTTCAGGAGAGACTAGTCGACAGAGAAGGATATCATGTTTGGTAGAGTGGAGGGTCAGAGAAAAAGAGGAAGACCCCCAGTGAAATGAATTGACAAAGTGGCAGCATCAATGGGCTCAAGCAGGGCAACAATTGTGAGGTTGGCCCAGAATCGGGCAGTGTTTCGTTCTGCTATGCACAAGGTCGCTATGAGTTGGTACCTAACAACAACAACAACTACAACTTGCATGTTTAAATGGGACACATTTTACATTTGATAATATTATTACTTTTTATAACAACTTGAAGTAAACATTATTGACTTATTTTCGTTTTATAAGATTTTTTTCAGATTCATAGACAAATTCCATAGAATTAGGTATTAACTTTTTCAATAATCCTATTGGCTGTTTCCCTGAGTCAACATGATGCAATCATAGAGAATTACAGGAAATTGCACTCTTGTTTGGGGATGTTAAAATGAAGATGTGACTTTCTGTACAAGAAGCAAGGCTGCTCACTCTGTCTGTGGTTATTGTTGTGAGTTGTCATCAGTTGTGACTCCTGGTAACCCCACGTGTGCACAAGAGAACTGCTCCATAGGGTTTTCAAAGTTGTGGTTTTTTTGGAATCATATCACTAGGCCTGTCTTCCAAGGCACTTGTAGTAGTCCAGTACTTAACAATTTGTACTACCTAGGGATCCCCCCACTCTGCGATTAGCCTGTGAATGTAGAGGGTAAGAAGGAAGAATAAACACCTTCGATTAGGGAAAGGTCCTAGGCAAAAATCCCGTCCAGTATTGAAGAGAGCCATCTGATCATCGCAGTAAGAGGGAAAATGTTTTCTCATACAATCCCGAGTTTGGAACCATAGGTCTTCACATTAGTTAGGTGATTTGGCACAAGTTGGTTTAAACTGATTGATCCTAAATTGATTTATATTTAGAACAATGATGGTAATAATATTGATTTAACCTAATGGAGGAAAACATAAAAATATATACATGCAATTTAGTCATTTATAAATACAAAGTGATGTAGAACTAACAAAATGACATCCAATAGTTAATTAGAAAATGTTTCCTGATTCCTTTTTGTGGAGATACGGATAATTAACAATTTCTGACAGGTGGTGCATCCAAACAATACAATTCAATGGCTGTTAATTGAATTATGTCAATGTGTTTGTGATTTCTTTTTGTTTCCCTGCATCAATTTAAATTCACAATAATGGATACATTCAAACTCCCTGCAACCCTATCTATGTCTGCCTGGTAGAGGATTAATTAAGGCAGGGTGAATGCAATTCAATGAATGCTTTTTATCTAGGGGATGCTGCTTTGCTAATGCACATTTCTGCCTGTATTTCTAATGAGACTGGATACTACACACAGGTGCATTTCTGCTTGTATTTTTAATGAGACTATCCATAGGTTTTAGGATATATCTATCTATCTATATCTATCTATCTATCTATCTATCTCTCTCTCTCTCTCTCTCTCTCTCTCTCTCTCTATCTATCTATCTATCTCTATCTATCTATCTATCTATCTATCTATCTATCTATCTATCTATAGAGAGAAGAAAACAAAACAAAGCATGTAGCTGTCAGCTTCCAGCAAATTGTCCCACATATAGCCCACCTAGTTTTGTGCCTCTGTGACTGTGAGATGAGGCACAAACCTTGTCTTTGAGGTGGAAGAGCTGGCATTGTTTGTCATGGGATGAGAGATGTTCTGCTCTGGTTGGATGGTGGGAAGAGGTGTCAATTCCACAGGTTGGTACCACTCACCAAACCCCAAACTATCACCATATGCTTTTCTTTCCACAAGATATACGGACTTGGTATCAGTAGAGCAAAGAAAACCCAGTAATGACTTGGGCTTTTTATTTCTTCAGAATGTAGCTTTGGAAAGGCACAATAAATTGTTTCACAGCATAATTCATTGGGGGCCCTTGAGTTTCCGTTGATATTATATATTCAGAGCTTTGGGTGGCAGCCATAGGCCATGATTCTTAGGTCTGACACGATGAGTGTTGGGAGGAAGGTGTCATTTGTGCTACAGATGCCCTTAAGAGAGTTCCCAGCTGTACACTGCGTCTTATAAATGGACATAGAATTAAAGTGACTGTCATAACTGCTGTGGGAGTCAGTTAGAAGTACTCTTCGGCTGTACAGGTGCTACAGTATAAAACGACTCATTTAAATACTCATAAGCGATTTCAGTGGTGATGGAGAATTGAGAAAATGCACTTGAAAATTTCTCCCTCCTCCACATGGTTTTAATTCTTAAAAACGTATAGTAAGCATTCCAAAAAAAAACAAGAAAATAAATAAATAAATAAAGCCTTGTGAGAAGCCAGAGTGAATGACAGGAATTAAATATGTTCCAGAAGAAAGGCCTAACTTTCTATTTTCAAGCATTAAAAACCCTATGGGGTACAGTTTTATTCTGAAGCACAGGGGGTCACCGTCAGAAGTCATGTTGCTACATCATGAAAGGGGAGGTAATGCATCCCTTGTTCCACCCAGGGAGGCATCTGCAAATGTTGTTACCTGGGTAGCATCTAAAGGTATGGCTACAGAGACACATGGTAAATATCTACCATCTGCTCCTGGGAAACCCTATACGTGGTCACTATGAATCAGAATGGACTTGCCGCACTTAACAACTCTTAAATCCACCACTCCTCTATCACCTTGTAGTACTGTGGTGGTTTGTGGGTTGATTTGTTGCTGAAAGCTATGACACCAGTATTTTAAACACCAGCAGGGTCATCTATGGTGGATGGTGGTGGTGACTATGTGCAGTGGAGTCGGTTCTGACTCATAGCAACCCTGTACAGGATTTCTGAGGCTGTAAATCTTTACAGGAGCAGAAAGCCTCATCTTTCTCCCGTAGAACAGTTGGTAGTTTCAATCTGCTGACCTTGTGGTTCATAGCCCAATTTGTAACCACTATGCTACCAGAGCTCCCTATGGTGGATAGGTTCCAGAAGTTTCCAGACTAAGGTAGACACAGAAGAAAAAGAGAAAGACTATTTCCGAATGATTAGCCACAGAAACCCCACTAGACAGTAGCTGAGCAATGTCTGGTATAGTTGTAGAAGATGATCCCCTCAGATGGAAGACACTCAAAATATGACTGGAGAAGAGCTGCCTTCTCAAAGTAGTTGTTGTTGTGGTTGTTAAGTGCTGTCAAGGAGGTTATGACTCATAATGACCCTGTATAGGGTTTCTGAGGAGCGGCTAGTGAATTTGAATCACTAATGTTATGGTTCAAACCGACCTTGCAGTCCAGTGCCACAGTTCACCTTAATAATATAGATGGAGTAAAGCTTTTGGAAATATCATTTGCTTATGGGACTCAATTCAAAATGAGAATACATACTGCAAACATTCATTAATAACTGGAATGTGAAATGTGCAAAATATATATCTAGGAAAGTTGGAAGTCATAAAAAATGAAAAGAATGAAAAAAGATCAATATTTAAACATTGGTGAACTCAAATGGACTGGTATTGACCACTTAGCATTAGACAATCATATGGTTTACTATTTTAGGAACAATAAACTGAAGAAGAATGATGTGAAATTCATTTTCATAAAGAGCATTTCAAGATCTATCTTGATGTACAATGCTATCTATGATAGTATAAAAGGAAGTCCAGTAAACACCACTTTTATTCAAATTCACACACCAATCACTAAGGCCACTGATAGTGAAACTTAAAAAAATCCTACCAGTGGTTTCAGTATAAATTTGATCAAATATGCAATCAATATGCATTTATAAATACTGATTATTAGAAGGTGAAAGTTAGAAACAAAGAGGAAGGATTGGCAGTTGGAGTATATGGCCGTGGTTACTGAAATGTTGCTGGAGATTACACAATTGAATTTTGCAAGATCAATGACTTATTCATTGTAAATACCTTTTTAAAACAACATAAGCAGTGACTATACCCATTGACATCAACAGGATTAACAAGACATCAACAGAAATCAAATCAATTATTTCTTTGGAGAGAGATGATGGAGAAGCTTACTAACCATCAGACAAAACAAGGCCAGAGGCAGGCTGTAAAACAGACCAGCAATTGCTCATATGCAAGTTCAGGCTGACTCTGAAGAAAATCAAACAAATTCACAAAAGCCAAAATGTGACCTTAATTATATCCCACCTGAATTTAGAGACCATCTCAAGAAGAACAGATTTGATGCTTTAGAGTCTAATGACTGAAGATCAGGTGAGTTGTGGAAGGACATCTAGACATCATACATGAAGAAAGGATACCATACATTAAAAAGACAGGGAAAAAAAGAAAAGATCAAAATGGATGTCAGAAGACACTCTGAAACTTGCCCTTGAACATTGTCGCTAAGTGCTTTCAAGTCATTCTAAGTCATAGAGACGCTGTATTGGGTTTCCTAGGAGCAGCTAGTGGGATTGGACTGCTGACCTTATGGTTTGCAGTCCACTGTTTATCCTATAGCACCACACCAGAAGAACCAGTCACTGGAAGAAATGATGAAGTAAATGGCATGAATAGAAAATTTCAAAGGGCAGCTGAAGAAGACAAATTCAAATGTTTCATTGAAATGTTCAGACTTTGAGTTAGAAAACCAAAATGGAAGAACACACTGTGTTTCTCAAGCAGAAGTAACTGAAGAAAAATTTCAAGCCTCGGGTTACAATATTGAATGCTTCTGTGGGTAAAACAACCAATGATGCAGAAAGCATCAAAAGAAAATGGGATGTATATACTGAGTTACTACACTAAAAAGAAATGGTCAATGTTCAATCTTCTCAAAAGTTATCATATGATCAAGAACTGATGATATTGAAGGAAGAAGTCTAAACTGCAATGGCAGCATTGATGAAAAACATGGTCCCAAGAATTGATAGAATACAATTTTAAATCTTTCAGCAAATCAACCCAGTGCTATAGCACACAAAATTTTGAAAACAGCTACCTTGCCAACCAATTGGAAGTTATCCACATTTGTTCTTGTTACCAAGATAGGTGACCCAACAGAATATGGAAATCATCAAACACTATCATTACTATCACAGGTAAGTAAATTTTTGCTGAAGGTAATTCAAAAACAGTTGCTGCAGTACATCATCAGGAAGCTGCCAGAAATTCAAGATGAATTCAGAAGAGGACATGAAACTAGGGATATCTCTGCTGACATCACGTAGATCTTGACCAAAAGCATAGAATACCAAAGAGAAGTTTATTTATTGACCTTATTGACAATGCAAAGATATTGGACTATGGAGATCATAGCAAATTTTGGATAATGTTGTGAAGAATGAGTATCCAAGAACATTTAATTGTGTTCATGAGGAACCTGTACATAGACCAAAAGGCAGTTATTCAAACAGAGCAAGAGGATTCTGAAGTTTTAAAATCACAAAAGCTATTTTTCTGAGTTATATCCTTTCATTATACATATTCAGTCTATCTGGTGAGCAAATAATCCAAGAAGCTGGAGTCTCTGAAAGACAACATGGCATCAGGATTGGAGAAAGACTCATTAACAATCTGAGATCTGCAGACGATACAACCCTGCTTTCTGAAAGTGAACAGGACTTAAAATCCTATTGATGAAGATCAGAGACTACAGTCTTCAGTATGGATTGCATCACAATGTAAAGACATAAACAAAAACAACAACAAAAAAGAAACAAACTGTCACAAGTGGCCCAATAAATAGCATCATAATAAATGGAAACAAGCTTGAAGTTGTCAAAAGCTTCATTTTGCTTGGGTCCACAATCAATGCTCAAGGAAGAAGTAGTCAAAAAGCAAAGGACATATTGCATTAAGAAAATCTGCTGAAAAAACCTTTTTAAGGTGTGAAAGAACAAAGATGTCAGTTTGAGGACAAAAGAAGGCTTGATCCAAGCCATGGTATTTTCAATCACCTGATATACATATGAAAGTTGGACAATGAATAAGGAAGACTGTAGAAGAATTGATGCATTTAAATTATGTTGTCGGTGAAGAATATTGAAAGTATCATGTATTGCCATAGGAACAAACAAATGTGTTGGAAGAAGTACAGTCCGAATTCTCCTTATTTAGAATGGAGGATGCTGGGACTTCATTTCTGGTACTTTGGGTATCTTGCCAGAAGTGACCAATCCCTGGAGAAGGACATCGTGCTTAGTAAAGTGGAGGGTCAGTGAAAAAGAAGAAGACCCTCAATGAGATGGAATGATACGGTGGCAGCAGCAATGGGTTCAAATAAAACAATGATTGTGAGGATGGCAGTGGATGGAGCATTGCTGCATTCTGTTGTGCAGTTACTATGAGTAGGAGCCGACTCGACTAGATGATACCTAACAACAGCAGCCGCCCATAACTGAGAGCTTGATGGAAACTTTGAATATGTATACCAGTATGTGTGTGTGTATTTATATATTTTCCCAGATGCCATTGAGTCAATTCTGACTCATAGCAACCCTCTGAAATAGAGTAGAACTTCCCCATAGTGTTTGTAAGGACGTATTCTCCCTCAAACGGGCTGTAGTTGTTAAGCGCTGTTGAGTCGGTTCAGACCCATAGATAACCTGTATAGGGTTTCCGAGGAGCAGCTAGCTGGTGAGCTTGACCTGCCAACCTTGCAGTTCAAATGGCTTTGCAGTCTGGCTCATTAACCCACAGCACCACACCAGGACTCCCCAAAGCGGGTAGTAGGTTCAAAAGACCAACCTTTTGTTTAGCAATTAAGCACTTACCCTACCAAGGTCCCAGATCGCCTTTAAATAGTTATAGACAATTTAAATAACAAAAATAACCAGTTTAGTCTAATTGACATATGTAGCACACTCCACTAAATAATGATGCTTTCTTCATCTGAATCTAGAACATTCACCAAGATCACATTTGGTCCATAAAACATATTTTAATAGATATCTAAGGATTCAAGTAATAGGAAAAAAGCTTAGCCTAACTAGTGAATTTAATTAAAACTAATAAAAGAAATGTCTGCACAATCACCAAATATTTGGCAACTTTAGTAGTACAAACTTCCTGTCACTGGTTTCCAAATCCAGACAACCAATAGAATCTGGTTTTACAAAGGCATGACTAGCACAACATATAGCAATTCTTTTTCTAAGTTAAGCAGATCATCCTAGTTCATTTCAGGAATAATTTTAATTATATCCTCAACATTTAGACATGATTTCTGTCAAGGTGCTCTAAATTGAGAGAACAGGTGTTTTTGCTATAAAAGGATCAATACTTTCTGGGGGGAAAATTCACACATCCTTTCATAATGGGTCTCATGATAAAAGCAATGTTGGTCCTGATCACCTCAAATCCAAGCAACTTTATATCCAGAATGCGATCTGAAACTGTATATCCAGAATGGGACCTGAAACCATCAGTAGACAGCAGGAAAATCCCAGTTGGGACGCTGAGTGTTGCTGGATGCTTTCTCCCAGTTTACCACAAAGCGTACACACAGTGATGTGGCCATGGAGCCTTCTGCAGTCTGAGACAGTGCAGACGGATGTTGAGTTCTGAGTGTGGGAAGATGTGCCAGCTGCCAGTGCTGAGAATGTGTACCTCTGTGTGGAGGGGCCTCCCAGCAACTCTATGCGCTCTGGCCTGCTGTTTAAGGTGGTAATTCTGTGCTCACTATTCTAGATTCAAAACTGCATGTGGACCAGGCCAGTCAGTCAAGAAATCAAACATAATGCATTAAGCAAATCTGTTACACAAGACCTCTTTAGTGTCCAAGAATAATGTTGTTATATGGACATGAGCCATCTAATATTCACACATGTATTAACTGATGTTATAGAAGCACTTTTGCATCAGAGCAGATGATAATTCTAAATATAACATTTAAAAACTTGCTTCTGATTCAGAGTGAAAAATACTCCATAGAATTTTCTAGGCTGTGACCTAGCAGAAGATGTCCAGGCCTTTTTTCCAAGACATCTCTGTTGTTATGTGCCAGCTAGTCTCTTCCAATATCCTCTATCCCTGTGTAGGATATTAAAGGAGCAGCTGGTGGGCTTGAACCACCAATCTTCAGTTAGTTGTTCTGTGCTTATTCTACAGTACCACACCAGAACTCCAAGGTGCCTCTGGGTAAATTCAAACATCTAACATTTCAGTTAGTAGCAGAGCATTTAACTTTTCACACCACCCAGGGCCCCCTAAAAATGAAATATTTCATTTGTATTCCCTGTAGGACTGCTGCTGTGGCACTGTAGGAACAACAGTCGACTGCAAACCACAAGGTCGGCAGTTCAAACCCACCAGCTGCTCCTCGGAAACCCTATACAGAGTCTCTATGAGTCAGAACTGATTCAACATCACTTAACAACAGCAACAACATTGGTTTTGTTGTTGCTAAGTGTTGTCAACTCAGCTCTGACTCATAGCGACCCTGTATAGGGTTCCAAAGGAGCAACTGGTGGTTTTGAACTGCCAATCTTGTGATCAGCTGTCAAGTGCTTATCCTGCACTTGAATAAATACAATAAAATTGCTCTGAATAAATGCACTAAAACCCTGTGGCAACAGTATTCATGGAAATGGGTACAAAAGTTCAGGTTTAATGGCATTGACAGTTGGCCATGAAATCCTAATGATGACAGGCAGCTATACAGCTAGGCCTGAGTCTTTTAAGAAACTCCCAAGGACTCTACCTAACATTCCCAGAATTAAATTGCTTCAGAGAGTAACTATGTGTTATAAGACTTTACTCTGATATGAGTATATTCCATGTGTGTTTGCTTATTCTTTTCATACACAAATATGTTTTAAAGTCTTTTGCCTTTAGGTATACCATCAAGTCAGCTCCAACTCAGACAGACTCTGCACAACAGAAAGAAATACTGGCTGATCCAGTTTTCAAGCACAATTGCTATGCTTGATTCCATTGTTACTACCACTGTGTAAATCCATCTCATTGGGGGGGGGTGTCTTCCTATTTTTCGTTGACCTTCCACTCTACCAAGCATGATGTCCTTCATCAGGGAATGATCCCTCCTGACAACATGTCCAAAGTATGTGAGACAAATCTCATCATCCAGGCTTCTAACAAGAATTCTGGCTGTATTTCCAGAACACAAATTTGTTTGTTGTTCCTGCAGTCCATAGTAATTTCAATATTATTTTCCAACACCATAATTCAAATGCATAGACACTTCTAGTTTCTTCCTTACTCACTGTGCAACTTTCATATGCAAATAAGGCTATTAGAAATACCATACCTTGGGTTAGACACACTTTAGTCCTCAAAAGTTTGTTTTTGAACACTTTAAAGAGAACTTGTGCAGCAGATTTGCCTAATACAATACATTGTTTGATTTTTTTGACTACTGCTTTCATGAATGTTGATTATGGATCCAAACAAAATGAAGTCTTGGACAACTTCAATCTTTTCTCCATTTCTCATGATAATATTTATTGACCCAAAGGTGAAGTTACTTTGTTTGTTGGTTTTTTTCTGTTTACATTGAAGTGCAATCTGTACTGAAGGCTGTGCACTTTGATCTTTTTCAGTAAGTATTTTAAGTCTTCTTCACTTTCAGCAAGCAAGATTGTGTCATCTGCATATTGTAGGTTGTTGATGAGTCTTCTTCCAATCCTAATGCCATGTTTTTCTTCATATTATCCAGCTCCTCAGATTATGTGCTCAGCATATAGATTAAGTAAGTATGGTGGAAAGACACAACCCTGGTTTACAACTTTTCCTGATTTTTAACCATTCAGTATTCCTTTGTTCCCTTTAAAGTGTTGAACAGCAAGGACGTCAGCTTGAGGACTAAGATGCGCCTGACCCAAGCCATGGTATTTCCAATAACCTAATATGCATGCAAAAGCTGGGCAGTGAATAAGGAAGGCCGTAGAAGAATTGATGTTTTTGAGTTGTGGTGTTGGAGGGGAATGTTGAAAGTGCCATGGGCTGCCAAAGAACCAATAGATCTGTTTTGGAAGAAGTGCAGCCAGAGTGCTCCTTGGAGGCCAAGATGGCCAAACTTTGTCTCTCATACTTCAGATGAATGAGAGTCGCCAGTATGCATCAGTTGAAAGATTTCAGTTGGTATTTCATCAATCACTGGAGCCTTGTTTTCCAACAATGCCTTCAGTGCAGCCTAACTTTTCCCTTCAGTACCGTTGGTTCTTGATCATATACTACCTCTTGTAATGGTTGAATATCAACACAATATCATTCAATATTTCAAGTCAAGGTTTGATTTTTTTTCTTCAGTTCTTTCAGCTTGAGAAATGTTTAGCATCTACCTTTGCTCCAGAGTCCCAGTGTGTGAGAGTAGGAAAAGCAATGGACTACTAATGACAAGGTTGCTGGTCCAATCCCACCAGTGGTTCCTCAGCAACCCTACACTGGGTCACTATGAGTCAGAACCAGATTGATTGCAGTTAACAACAAAAACATCTTTACCCCAATAGCCATTAAGTGGATGTTTTTGTAGAAAAAGCTTAAGTTAATATTCAACTGCATTGTTACCTTTATAAATGCACATTTTAGAAATAATATTCTTCATTTGAAAAAAGCTTCATTCATTTTTTTAATTGTTGCTCCATTTAAAAACCATTTATTTATACAAATAAGTTGCATTAATATTGGATCACATTTAAGTTATTTCTCACTTATTCCATTTACTAATGCTTTAATGAAAGAGCTGTGGTGTAGTGCAGTAGTGGATTGGCAGTTCTAACTCATCAGTCACTGTTGAAAACTCTACACAGGATTGCTATGAGTGGGAACCAACTCTACAGCACACACTAGTGCCCTCATCAGAGATTATAAGGATAAATAATATAATTCTCAACATATAAAGAGTAAAACGATCAAAATTATAATCTTCCTGTTTCCACCAAAACAATGTAACTAGAGGTTTTCATAAGAGTTTTTAAAGATAAATATTTATTGGGTAAGAAGTTTCATCTTTAATACAAAGGTAGAATTTCAAATTAATTTGGTAATTTCCAAATTTATGTAAGAATCAGATTCTTATTTTTTTGGCTTAATTTAAGCTGTTATTAATCTTTAAAATTTCCTAAAATAGTCCATTGGAAATTTAACAACAACAACAGTGTGTTTCTGGAGGCCTGGTGTGGCACTCTGGGTTAATGCATTAGACTGCAAAGTCAGTTTGAACAGCAAGTTTGGTGGTTCAAGCTCACCAGCCGCTCCTTGGAAACCCTATACAGGGTCACTATGAGTCAGAACTGACTCAATGGCATATACCAACAACAACCTTCTAAATTTAGGTTATTTCTTAGACAGCTAACTAATTTATAAGGAGTAGTCTGTCTCTACAGGAACGGTAGCATTCTCAGGCTGGAGGCTGCAATCTTTGTAAAACAGAAGGATAGACAAACTTGTGACCCTGGTGTATAGAACACAAACTGGACATAGTTTAATTTCAAACGTGCTTATTCTATTTTCTCCACTGGAAAATGGACATGGAAATAATGTAATTATTCAAAAATCCAAGTTTTGAGGACTGAAAATGTGAACTGTCAAAACAATAATGCTTTCAGTGTTTTTTTCATAGATGAAAAGATCGTATTCTCAGGATAATTTTGATTCTTTCAAGTTCAAGGTGAATTAAAAATTGACTTAAAATATTCCTATGCACATTTCAGAATCTCTATAAAGTTTGTTCATGTTCTACTTCAATGTCAAGTGGAAATATACAGAGAATCTCATTTAAATTCTCTGCTTACACTTTGATATAGTATCAGCATTAAGACACTATAGATATCACAATATCATTCAACAACTGGAAGATAATACTATATGGAAAATGGATGG
Source organism: Chrysochloris asiatica (assembly GCF_000296735.1). Taxonomy (NCBI): domain Eukaryota; kingdom Metazoa; phylum Chordata; class Mammalia; order Afrosoricida; family Chrysochloridae; genus Chrysochloris; species Chrysochloris asiatica. Next base: position 18,163,605 of record NW_006408539.1, read on the forward strand.
AAACTCCAGAATGACTAGGGGACAGAAAAATATATTTGGCTAACTATATTTTATAATTTTTGTTATAATGATTTCTAGTGTTGTTTAAAAGGATTCCTGGTAATGATATAGGATAAGCACTAGACTGCTAACTGTAAGATCAGAATTTCAAATGTACCAGCCACTTTCAGAAGAAAACTGAGGCTTTCTGTTCCTGTAAAGATTTATAGCCTCAGAAACCATATACAAGGTTTCTATGAATTGCAATCAACTCAATGGAAGTAGATTTTTTAGTTTGGAATTAAGTAGACTACACAAAATCACTTAAACTTATTATAACATATATAAAACTTATATTTTGTGATAGATTTTCCATGTTTAATAAACCTAATACAAATATTCAGCCATGAAGGGACTTCAAAAAATTCATGGAAAAATGGAATTAAAAGATAAAGGAATTTTCTATGAACTTTTTGAAGCCCTGCATATCAAATGGCCTATCTATAGAAACATAGCAACACAGCTCTAAGTTTTGGACACAGCTAACTGCCGTACTTGAAAACACAGTGGAGAATTGTTATAAATCAATAAGGAGAATGATATGAAAACCTTCCTTGTATCAGGTATTGCCTTGTGTAAACTTGTATTTCAATTAAAATCTGCTGCATTTAAAACTTAGCATTAATATCCATGGCTTTATACAATCATAGCAACTTATTATGTTAATACATTTTTAATAAACAAAGACAGCATCAAGTAGATTAGGTGTACTATTCATTTTTTAAAATTTCTTAAGAAATATAAGAATAGTGCTTATGAGCACTCACCGTCTCAGCCATTTAAAAGTTGTAGTGAATATCAAACCAACATTTTTGATAGTAGCCAGGGCTGTATTTATCTAATCATCCAGACACTAGTTTATAGGAAGAAACTAATCATTAGAGTATTTCATAAGATCAAATTAAAATGTATGTATGCATCAAGTAGAGGTAAATGTTACATGGGCTAAGGCAAGTATAACTTCTTGGTTAATATTGCTGAAAGGACTGTTGTTGATTTGTTGTTTGGTGTTGGGTGTTTCCCAGTCAGCTCCAACTCACAGTGATCCCATGTACAACAGAACAAAACACTGTCAGGTCCTGCACAATCCTTACAATCCTTGTAACCCTTGAACCCGTTGTTGTACCCATGGTGTCAATATATCTCATTGGCTGTTTTTTTTTTTTTTTCAGAGGTCCTCTACTTCAGCAAATATGGTGTCCTTTTTAAGGACTCGCTCACTCCTGATAACATGTCTAAAGTTGTTGTTAGGTGCCATTCGGTCTGTGCCAACTAATAGTGACATTATGCATGACAGAACAAAACACTGCGCAGGCCTATGCAAATCTCACAATGTTTCTACCATTGAGTCCATGCTCTTGTCACTTTGCCATATCATCTCATTGGAGTTTCCTCTTTTTCACTGACTCTCCACTTTACCAAGCATGATGTCCTTCTCCAGGGACTGGTGCCTCCTGATAATGTGTCTGAAGTATGAGAGACAAAGTTGGCCAACTTCGGAGAATTCTGTTTGCCCTTCTTCCAACAAAGATGTGTTTGTTCTTCTGACAGTCCATGGTACTTTTAACATTATCCTGCAACATCATAACTCAAATGCATCAATTCTTCTATGGTTTTGCTCATTCACTGTGTTACTTCCACATGTATATGAGACTTGAAAATACCATGACTTGGACCAGGCACATCTTAGTCCTCATTCTGACATCTTTGCTCTTGAACACTTTAAAGACATCTTATGCAGCAGATTGGAATTCTGGTGTGGCACTGTGGGTTAATTCGCTGGACTGCTATGTCAGATTGATGTGCAAGGTTGGCAGTTCAAGCTCACGAGTTGCTCTTTGGAAACCCTATACATGGTTGCTATGAGTCGGAACTGACTAGAAGGCAATTAACAATTACATGCAGCAAATTTGGTTAATGTAATACATCTGTAGATTTCTTGACTGTTGCTTTTACGTGTGTTGATAGCTGATCCAATCAAAATGAAGTCTTTGACAACTTCAACCTTTTCTCCATTTAATGCATATTGCTTATTGGTACAAGGTGAATATTTTTATTTTCTTTACATTAAGATAAAGTGGTTTTGATCCGCAACAGTATTTTAAGTCCTCACTTTCAGAAAGCACGGTTGTATCATCTGAATAGTGAAGGCTGTCAATGACCCTTCCTCTAATCCTGATGCCACATACTTCATTTAATCCAGTTTCTCGGATTATTTGCTAAACATACAGATTGACTAAGTATGGTGGAAAAATCCAAGCCTGGTGCATATCCCTCTTTATTTTAAACCATTCATTGTTCCCTTGCTCTGTTCCAACAATTGTCTCTTGGTCTATATACAGGTTCCTCATGAGTACAATTAAGTGTTTCAGAATACTCATTCTCTACAATATTGTCCATAGCTTGTCATGATCAACGCAATCAGAAGCCTTTTTGTAGTCAATAAAGTACAGGTAAAGATCTTTTTGGTATTGTCTTCTTTCAACCAAAATCTGCATGATGTCAGCAATGATCTCCCTTATTCCAATTGCCTGATGATTTCCCCATTCTGTTTAATCACCTCTCTTTGGAATGGGCATAATAAAGGATCTCTTCCAATCAGTTGGCCAGGTATCTGTTTTCTTGGCATAGATAAGTGAGTGTCTCTAAAGATTTCAATTCGTATTCCATCAATTCCTAAAGCCTGTATTTTACCAATACCTTGAGTGTGCCTTGGACTTCTTCCTTCAGTATCATTGGTTCTTGATCATATACTAGTTCTTGAAATGGTTGAGCACTGAATTTGTTGTTATTGTTGTTTTTATTGTGAATTATGTGTTAGTTTATGTGGGTGAACATTATCTTTACATTCGTCCTATCATATTTTGTTGCAATGATCACAATCCCCTGCATGCATCATCAAATAACCAAAGGGTACACCCCACACGCCTGCCCCCCAGCTGCCAGCACACAGCCCCTCTCCTTCCCAGAGTCCAGAGTCCCCAGATGTTCCTTCTGTCCACGTCATCATCTCTGCCTCCATCCCTAGTGTCACTGCCTCCCCGGACAGGGTCTCACACTTTGCTTTTCTCCCTTGATGGTTCCAGGAATCTCCGTTCCTAGACTGCAAAATCAGCTGCTCCCCTCCTTTTGTTAGCAAACATTTACATTTACATTTACCTTTCCAACATTCACTGTCAGACCTGGTAGCAATTATTCCCTATTGAACCACAGGAGTCCTTTCCCCCTCACCTTTTACCAACCCCATCGTGACAGGTTGGAAACAATTCAGTGGAGATTCTACCTTTCCTTGTATCCTCTGGAGCTAGGTTCCCTATTGAAAGCTTGTAATCCATCACTTCATGCCTTTGTAGTCCCACCAATGTCTAAATACCCCATCCCTGTTGACGCTGTGTACCATGGGGTTGGGAATAATCCTCACTGTAGAGATTTGTCCACTCCTTTGTCACACTGCAGCCACAAGCACAGGTCTAGTTCATCCACTTGTAGTGGATTATTCCTTTTTATTTCCCCTCTTCTTTCTTCCCCTAATCGTGTTCTGACCATTCAGCCATTGATACCAGGTCATATGGGTACTATCTGGGAGTGTGGGTGTTCTTGTGCATCTCCCCTCACTTTATATCAGCTGGATGCTTCACACTCCGATCTAGTTCTCTGGAGCCATGTCCTGCCGCTGGGCCCAGGAGTCCCCAGAGCTCATCATACTGTTGGTTAACCACGTCTCAATCCAGGTTAACAGGATTCTATGGAATGTGGTCAGACTTAGTTCACAACTTCATTGTTGTTTTTCCCCCACTTCCCTTATAGGTGAACAGTGTGGTCAGCAGCAGGACCTTATGCCTGCTAGTGTATTCCATTTGAGTTTCAGTCTTGGATGGGGGTTTGCCTTGAGGGGACCTGACCACTTGCCTAGATGGCTCCTTGGGGAACAACTTGCTTGTTCTTGTAGTAGTCAGTTGGACTGCTGTTGTTGTTTTTGCTTTTTTGAGAGAGTCTTCTATCCTTAGAGGATCATTTCCCCACACTATATCTGACAATATTCTTATGCTTTTTTATCATTTTTTGTATTTAATATTCTGATGCTAACAATGTTTCACTGATATTTATATGGTGTTCGGTTACTAAATATTTGGAAATAGTTTGTCACTCTTTTTTCCTAGTCTATCTTCATCTGGAAATTCAGCTGAAGCCTGTCCACCAATTGTGACCCTACCCTGCTGGTATTTGAAATGCCCATGGCATAGCTTCCAGCATCACGGCAACACACAAGCCACCACAGTACAACAAAGTGACATGAGGCAAAGTCTAGTCTTCCTTGCTTCTAAGGGACATTTTGGCTTCACTTGTTCCAAGACAAGTGTTTGATCTTCTGTCACCATGGTAGTTTCAATATTCTTCCCCAACACCAGAATTCCTCTGCATCCGTTCTTTGCCAGTCTTCCTTATTCGTTACTTTCACATGACTATGAGGTGATTGAAATTACCATGACTTTTAGCAGATGCACCTGAGTCTTCAAAGTGAAATCTTTGATCTTTAACACCTTAAACAGGTCATTTATGGCAGATTTGTCTAGTGCTATGTCCTTTGAATTCTTGACTGCTGCTTCTATGATCCATCATTGATTGTAGATCCAAGTAAAATGAAATCCTTGACCATTGTGTTTTTTTTCTCCATTTGTCATGATGCTCTTTTCAGGTCCCATTATGAAGGTTTTCTTTTCTTTTAATTGAGTAGTAATAATATTAAAGGCTGTAGTATTTGATCTTCTTCAGGAAGTACTTCAGTCCTCTTGACCTTGAGCAAGCAAAGGAGTATGATCTGCATATCACAGGTTGTTAATGAGCCTTCCTCCAATCCTTAT
>NW_006408539.1:18169275-18170520 GCF_000296735.1 Chrysochloris asiatica
TACTTTGGACATGCTATCAGAAAGGACTGTTGTTATTGTTACTAAGTGCCATAGAGTCAGTTCTGACTCATAGCGACCCTGCATAGGGTTTCCAAGTAGCGACTGGTGAGTTTGAGCTGATGAACTTGTGGTTTGCAGTCCAGTGCTGACCCTACAGCACCAGGCACTAGTCTCTGTAAAAAGACATCATGCTTAGTAAAGTAGAGAGAGGGTAAGTGAGAAAGAGGAAGACTCCCATTGAGATGAACCGGCACAGTGGTTACAATGATGGGTTCAAACAGAACAAATTATGGGGGACCAGACAGTATGTCTTTGTGTTGTTTAGTCGTAGTGAATATGTGTTCTCTGCTAGCTGTATTGTCAGACAATGAAGACATTTTCAGGATTATTACACCTGTTTTTGGATTAGGAACTCTTCTCGTGATTACAATTATTCAATAATTTTAAGTAACTGTTGCTTTGCTATAGAAATTTTCATGTAAGGACCAAAAGTATATGTGAGAGAGTGAATTAAAATTTATCACTAGTTTAAAAACACTCCCAATGATTTGAATAATTTATATTTATATAACATTTTACCCATCAAGAGCAGAATAAACAGTTTCTCATTTACACAATAACCCAAGATAGACCATTTCCTAGATTGTTGTTGTTTTTTTAGGTGCCATCCAGTTGAGTTTGACATTCGGTGAACCCATGTAACACAGTAGAACTGCCCTATCAGATTGTGTAGTCTGTGGTCTAGATGACAATAGATCACCATGTCGTTCCCCTACAGAGTCACTGGTTGGGTTCAAACCATCAACCTTTCAGTTTGTAGTCAGGCACTTAATTGTTGTATCACCAATGCTCATTATATTCTAATAAGATTTAACAATTTTAAAAGGAAACACGTAGAAACATATGGAAGCTTCTAAAGGGGGAAAATCAGAGTGGCATTTTATTTCACAACACCATGGTTTCTATCTTCAAATTCTAAACTCACACAAAATGTCAATCATGAGGATAATCTAAGCACATTTTACATACACATCATCTCTAATTTCTTACCTCCCTATGCTCTATCGGCCACCACTCATTTGTCAGTTTGTCTTACTGTGTTAGCTTGTAAGTTGCTGTGACTCTGAAAGCTATGCCACCAGTATTTTAAATACCAGCAGGGTCACCCATGGTGCACAGGTTTTAGATGAGCTTCCAGATGAAGACAGATTAGGAAGAAGGAGTGGCAAACTACTTCCAAACATT
>NW_006408539.1:18173673-18181422 GCF_000296735.1 Chrysochloris asiatica
GCACTTAACAACAACAACATGCTCCTTCTGGGAATTCTGGGTTGGTGTTGTAGGATTCACACTGAATTACTAAACTCAAGGTTGATGGTTCAAACTCACTAGTCATTCCTTGGAAATACAATACAATGTCACATGAGTTGGAACCATCTGAATGACACTTCACAACAACAAAAACATGCTCTTTCTGGGGTCTTTGCATACCACTGTAGGATAAACAAGATAGGATAGCCACTGGACTTCTAATTGCAAGTTTGGTGGTTCAAATCCACTGGCTACTCTTAGGAAACCCTATACAGGGTTATTAGAGTAGGAAATGACTCAGTGGCATTTAATGACAACTGTTCCTCTTTCTGATGGATCCCTGATGGGGACGTGGGGAAGTGCTCAACTGGTCACTAAAAGGTCAGTTTGAACCCACAAGTCACTCCATGAGAGAATGATGTGACACTATGCTTCTATGAAGATTTCACCCTTGGAAACTCTGTGGGACAGTCTACCTCTGTTCTATAGTGTCTCAAGAAGTTGTCATCAACTGGGCAGCAATGGTCTTAGTTTGATTTATATACTTGCTGAGGATGATAATGCACAAGTGATCTAGCAAAATATCATACCCCCTCTAGTGATGTCATTGGGAGCAAGAGACACGATAAAAGCAAGAGACCCAATCTTTAAGATGAAACAAATTCCTTGGATGGTGGACAAGTGAGGTCCTAGGGTGACAGCTACTGCAAACTGACGTATCCAGAAAATAATGCAAGAGTAAGAAGACAGGGGCTCCTTGAGGAATAGCACTGAGCACAGATGAAATGGATGGCACAGTGGTTAAGCACTTGAATGTTTACTAAAAGGTCAGCAGTTCGAACCCACCAGCTGCTCTGCAAGGGAAAGGTGTTTCAGTCTGCTTCCAGAAAGATGAAACACCAAATCTACAGTCATTGAGCAGATTCCAACGCATAGGGACCCCACATAGGGTTTCTGATCCTGTAAATCTTTATGGGTGCAGAAAACCTATTTTTCTTTGTGGAAGAGTTGGTTGGTTTGAACAGCCAACCTTGCAGTTAGCAGTTCAATGCCTAACCCACAGGATTCACAAAGACACATTGAATTGGTTTTTGTTTTTGCTTTGTTTTTTTAGTTTTGTGGGGCTTTTTTTCAAATTTTCCTTTTTTTAAATAAGCTTTTCTTGTTGTTTCAATTCCATGTTTCCCCCCCAAGAGGATATGCTATTTTTACTGTGGGATCTATCCCTCTGTTATTATTTTGAATTCTAAATATAGTAAAAAAAAAAATAATAATAATATTTCTAAACAAACTAACTTATTTTAAGTATAAATATATGAGCCCAGGAGAGAAGATGGAAGGAAGGAGAGAGTGTGATCATTCATAGGTTGAAAGCATTTTAAAGAATTCAATGAGAAATTTGGGGTGAAACTATCTACATAAAGAGCCCTGGTCAAGTACCAGGTTCTTAATTGAAAAGTCAGCAGTTCAAACCTACTAAGTAAACCATTATTATTAAGTGCTACCATGTAAGTTTTGACTCATAGTCAACCCTGTATAGAGTTCCCAAGACTGTAAATCTTCCCAGGATCAAAAAGTGTCCTCTTTCATCCTCAGAGCAACTGATGAGCCACAACCACCAACCATGTGGTTTTGAGTCCAGTGCTTATCTTACAGAGCCACAGGGTTCCCCCAACCCATCCATAAGTTTCTTTGTTGTTAAGAGTGATCAAGTTGGGATTGACTCATAGTGATTCTGTATAGGATTTCCAAGGAGCAGCTGATAGGTTTGAGTCATCAGTCTTGTAATTGTCAGTCCAGTGCTTATCCTACAGTACCACACATAAAAATTACAGCCCAGGCAAGCCTGTGGGAAGTTTTAGCCTGTCATGACTTGGAATTAACTCAATAGCACATAACAACATATTTTTAGAGAGTGAGAAAGGGATACCCTGCTTCTCAAAAATTCACTTTACAACACTTTACAAAAGACCTTCGTTAGTATTTGTTTTCGCTAACCAAAAGAAAGAATAAGAATGGAAGCAGTGATGAGGACATGGAGAGAGAGAGCAGCTGAGGACTCTAGTCTTACACGGTCCGCAACAGAAAAAGACAGCGTGCTGGCTGCCAGGAGGCAGGCTTATAGAATGTGCTCTTTGGCTGTTGAAATTGTTATATATCCCTGAGTGTTTTTGTGTACATCCCTCCCCAAAAAACAAAACAGAGAATAGAAGCAAATACTGTTGAATGATGATGCACGGAGGAGATTGTAATCATTGCAATGAAACAATGAGTGTAAAACCAATGTTCTTCCATGTAAACGATCACTCAATTCATAATAAAAACTTAAAAAAACAAACAACAACAACAAAAAAACAAAGCAAGAGAACATAAGAGAATTTTCATGTTGACAAAAAGAGTGAAGATCACTTAGATTATTAATGGATTTCCAGTCCCACTTTCAAAATCTAAAAGCTGTGGGGAATGATTTTAATCTCTCTTTAATTGCATGCAAAGGAATATTCATCTTTCTTTGATCATAATGTGTGCAGATTGGACCTGAGGATTCTTCTACTTTTTCTGGTTGTCGTTGCTATTATTAAGTGCTGTTGAGTTGGTTCCAACTCATAGCAATCTTGTATAGGGTTTCTAGGGTCAGTTGGTAGGTTTGAACTGCCTGCTTCATGGTGCACAGTCTAGTGTTGATCTTCCTACAAGTGTGGGCCTATACTAAAATATACTAAAGTGCTCATCTGAACCTTGAATTTGGATCAGCAGATCAACCCCGAGTCTGCATGACCCTCCAGATATTAGCATGATGAATAACTAAACAGAAAAGGAAGGAGGCTGGGGTGAACATTTCAACAAATGTGGACCCTCATCTATACAGTATACAGAGCGCATGCGCTGATGGTGTGGTTTTGGCAGCTCTGTCTGTGATAATATTTGAAGGAATTTTGGCACCATTGATCCTGCTGTGCTGTAGAATAAGCATTGGATTTCTACTCACGAGGTCAGTGCTTTCAACCCACCAGCCAATCCTCAAAACTGCTCTACAGATTGTTACGAGTGAGCACTGATTCTATGGCACATGAAAACAACAAAGGCCACTGGAAATCCCTTGTAAAACAGTGGGTTACAGGTTCAAATTCAGCAGCCACTTGGCTTGAAGAAGCTAATCTTCAATCTGCTTCCTTAAAGACTTACAGCTTCAGAAACTCTACAGAGCAGTTCTGTTCTGTCCTATAGGGTTGCTGTAAGCCAGAATTGAGCAGATGGCAATGAGTTTGTTTTGGTTTAAAGGCCATTTAGAATCCCCTGGTGGTTCATGTACTTGGCTACTAAAGCAAAGGTTAGAGGTTCAAGTCCACCCAGAAGCCCCTTGGCAGAAATGCTTGGTAATGTATGTCTGAAAAAAATCAATCTCTCAAATCCCTGTAGAGCACAGTTCTACTCTGACACACGCGGGATCATCATGATTGTGATCAACTCATCAGCAGCTGGTTGGTTTTTAAATAATATTTTGTAATTTCAGAGAAATTTTACACAGCAAATTAATTTCCCAATTTCTACATAAATCATTCAGTAACATTAGTTATATGTTCTACCATGAGCCAACATTCTCTTTACATGTCTTCTGGCTGCTACATTTTTAGCACTCTAATCTCCCTGACACCTAATCTTCTCATCTTTGCTTTAGAGTCATTATTGACCTTTAACTTGCTGTTTTTTGTCAGGATCACTGGGGACCTAGAGATACTCAGGATGTTCCACTTTTTCCTAACTAGCACATGCCATCTCTCAGAGACATTTTTCTGATTTGTCTACAAGAGAAGAACAAAGAAAAATGATCCATCTCTCTTTTGCTCCTTCTTAGGAGTCCTGGTATGGCACTGTAGGATAAGCACTGGACTGTTAACCAAAAGGTCAGCAATTCATACTCAGCAGCCACTCCTCAGATACCTTAGACAGGATCTCTATGAGTCTCAGCCAACTTGATGGCACTTAACAACAACTCCTATTATTAAAATAAAATAACATGAATGATAATTGGTGGCAGGTAAATACATAGAAATCTAATCTAAGCTTATGTTAATTTCACTCTTAATGAGTCACCTTTGGGTGTTATTTCTTCTGTCATCCGTTCTCAAAATGCAGTATCTTGCTTTAAACATTTTGACCTTTGCTTCAACACAATAAACTGCCCCTGCCCAGTTCTCTGAACTCCAATGCTGAGCATGTCACCATGTAGCAGTCCGTCTTGCGCCATTTATAGGGGCTTGTTTGTCAAAGTTCAAAGCGTAGCAACATTTACTGCTACTCTAACTTTCTCTGCAATGTTATGGTTGTAATTATTTGGTGTTATTCTGGGAGTTAATTGCCAGGAAACAAAATTAAGGGAGCATGTCTGATCCTTTCCCTCCTCCGAGACTACTGAAATAAAGAATTGAAAAGAGGTGAACCTTAATATCAATCCAACATGGACCATTTCTCTTGTCATTGGTCTCATTGAAGGAGCGCACTGCAGGAAAGTCACAAAGAGGTCAGAAGATTTTAAATTGCTAACTTAGATCTGCATTACAACCTCCAAAGAGCTTTCAACATTTGATACGGACATTCTTGCTGAAAACCTAGTTCATTTCTTTGTCTACATTGCATTGCAGAGAAAAGTTCTGTGTTACAGAACAGCTCTCAGAGAAACAGCAAAAGAAGAATAAATTCAATCATTATAGAAAAACATATAAAAAGGATTTCAGTCTGTGGAATAATAATCAAATGGCATAATTGCTAAAATTTAATTAAATAGTGATTCTGATTGAAAAAAATGTGTGATCTATATTTGTGGATACTTAGACCTGGGAGATGATCCCCTCAAATTGGATGCACCATTCAGAAGGACTCAAATTATCACTTAGGTATATATGTAAGGAGACTGGATGGCTCAATTAGTTAAGAGCTTGACTACTAACTCGGAGACTAGAGGTTTGAACCCACCCAGAGATACTACAGAAGAAAGACCTAATGATCTGTTTCCAAAAGCTCACAACCATTGAAAATCTCATGTCAGATGTACTCTGGTACACAATGAGTGACTCAGTGGTAACAGGTTTGGTTTGGGGTTTTTGTTTAGTATATCCAGTTGCTCAGGGCTTACTGACATACAGTGAGAAGTAGCCCATCATCTCAGGTTCCTTTTTTAAAAGGGAGATTTACTTTCTTTGTTGTCCAAAGTATCAATCTCATGCTTCTGCCAGGATGTGTTTTTTGGGTACATATTTCCCTCAGTTTCCAAGACAAATGGAGTCTTCTGATGTAGCTACTTCTTTCTCTTCCAGTTTTGTGTCTGTCCCGATTTCAGCTTCTCTTCATAACCCAGTGCTCATTCCACATACAAACAATCACAGAGGAAACTATTTGTCTTAATTGCTGAGCCTCCAACAGATGTTTTGTTAATAGTGGTAAGACATCCTCATCTAAACTAATGCTTTAAGATGGGAAAACACTGCCTGGTGCTAACATTTGGATTGTTATAACTTTGAAAATGTTCACATTCCCTTTTGAAGGGCAAATACACTTCCAATTAAAGGCATCAGTGTTTAATATACTATTATTCCATGAAGTCCTCATTGATTTTTGAATGTTTTGTACATGGAGAAGAATTTGTACACATGTTTAACGATTAAAAATGGGGAGAAAATCTGTGAAAGTATGAATAGGAAAGTATTGAAATGTTCTTATTTTATATAGTTATAGAACAAAGACTTGAAGACAGTCTTAAATACCTTCAGATAGACAGGTTTTTCTTCAGGCTATTATATATATGTAAGCTTTAGATTTTTGAGATATAAAAGAGATTAAACAAGTGAGAAGGGATCAGAGAGACATGACCACCACCAAGAAGGTAGAGCTGTAACAGAGCATGTCCTTAAGACCTGGGATCCCTACACTGAATTTCCTAGGCCCAGGAGAATATCAATGCCAAGACTCAAGATCTCCAAGGCACACATAGCCAACAGGTTTTGAAAGGAGAAAAGGACCTTCCTCAGAATCAACAGAGAGTGAAAGCTTTACCTAAAGCTGCTGCCCTGACTTGGGACTTACAACTTCCTCACTTGTGAGAGAATAAATTTCTCTTTCCTAAAACTAGCCATCTACTTGGTATTTCTTTTATAGGCGTACTACTGTTGTAAAGTACCACTGTGTTGGTAGCGACTGTGTAGGATTTCAAAGACTGTAAATGTTTGCAGGAGCAAAAAACCTCATCTTTCTCCTGCATATTGGCTGCTGGACTCAAGCCTCTTACCTTGTGGTTAGCAGTCCAGTGATTATCTTACAGAGATACGGCCCACTAGAGCACCAGATAACTAGAAAAATAGATTACAAAAACAGAAGCACCAAGACATACCATACATCCTAAAATACAGCCTGTAATCAGACCCTAAGGAGCTCTGGTAGTGTAGTGGCTACGAATCACGCTGCTAATCTCACGGTCAGCAGTTCAAAACTACCAGCTGTTCCACGGGAGAAAGATGAGGCTTTCTGCTCAGGTAAAGGTTTACAGCCTCGGAAACCCTGTACAGGGTCACTATGAGTCAGAACCAATTCCACGGCACATAACAACAGCAATCAGACCCTGGATATCCTGCTTCTCGAAGCTGGCTGCTCATAGATATTTTCTAAAAGAGCCAAATACCAAAGTCCAAAGGGTTTCAACTGAGTTATCTATAAACTATTGTTAGAGCTGAAGGGAATGCCAAGGAACAAGTTCCATTAAGGGTCAAATGGACACAAAGGGAGGATGGCATGGGTCTCCCTCAAAAAAAATTCCCTAACACCAGACATCTGGATTCTGGGAGATCAAAATGATTTTGCCTTCATGTAAAACAGAGAACTGCACCATGTTTATGACCAAGAGGATAGCTTACATTTTCAAATACTTGAAATTGTTCCATGTCTGTTTAGCAACCTGAGATTTTATGACTGGCAGAACCATTTTCTAAATTAAATCCATTTAATTACCAGCACCAAAAAACTGCAGCTTCTAAGATATATAAAGTTGGTTACCTTTGAAAATGTGTTTATCAAACATCCTCACTCACTCTTTACTTCTTTGCAGATTTGGCAAACCCATTCTGAATTTTTAAGGCTTTGTTTCAGTCTGCTTGACTTGGCCAGGATTCTTTGTGGTTTAACAGTAAAGATATAGTAACACATTCCCTCTCTCCGCCCCACGATGAGATCTAATATAATTTAATCACTTCAATGATGAGACCTACAATGAACAGTCAATCACTTGAAAAGAAGTTTCCTTGGGGGTGTGATCTGTTTCCAATGTACTGCATACTTAGGCAAAGCTTGGGCCAGTGGCCTGCTATATTAGGTGCTGACCCTGGGAACCATCCCCTGTCTTGTGTGCTGTATATACCTTCCATCTTCTTTTGATGCTTTCTACATTATTCAATATTTTGCCCATAGAATCCTTCAATATTGCAAACCAGGACCATACAGGTCACTGTGAGTTGGAACTGACTCAATGACACTTAACAACAACATAGATAGATAGATAGATAGATAGATAGATAGATAGATAGATAGATAGATAGAGAGTCCTAGTGTGGTGCTGTAGAATAAGCACTGAGCCACAAGATTGGTTTGTACTTGTTGGTGGTTCAAATTTATCAGTCCATCCCTGGAAACCCTATACAGTGTTGGATTGAGTCAGAACTGACTCAATGACACTTTAACTAT
>NW_006408539.1:18181621-18184716 GCF_000296735.1 Chrysochloris asiatica
TATCTATCTATCTATCTATCTATCTATCTATATTCTTTTTGTTAAGTGCCTTTGGTTTTTACTCATAGCAATCCTGGCATGGGTGGGGAATCTTCTTCAGTCAAAATTTATATCATTTATGGAATAGGCACGATTATTAATGTAAAAATTAGCCTGTTATATTTGGTCAAACATTAATTGTTTCTGTCATTAAGTGCTGTCTAGTTGGCTCCAACTCATAGTGACTCTGTATAGGGTTTCTGAGGAGTGACTGGTGAGCTTGAACTGCCAATATTGGGGTACAAACTGACTTTGAAGTCCACTGCATTAACCTGCAGTGCCACACCAGGAATATATGTGTGTGTGTATAGTTGTTAAGTGAGATCATGTATAAGGTTTCTGAGGAGCAGCTTGTGGGTTTGAACAACCAATCTTATAGTTCAAGCAGATCTTTCAGTCCAGTGTTTATTCTATAGCACCACACCAAGACATATAGGCCTCTCTGTGTGTATGTCATGTATATATGGAGTCCTGGTGTGGCATTGCAGATTAATGAACTGGACTGCAAAGGTCAGTTTGAACCAAAATGTCAGTGGTTCAAGCTCACTAGTCGTTCCCTATACATAAAAGGACACAACAATGCTGGGTCATGCATCAACCTAACAATCATTGCTATGCTTGAGTTCATCATTGCTGCTACTGTACCAGTCCATGTCATCAGGGGTCTTCCTCTTTTTCTCTGACCCTCCACTTTACCAAGCATGATGTCCTTCTCCAGGGAGAGATCCATCATATAATATGTCAGAAGTATAAGAGATGAAGTCTGGCCATCTGGCTCCTAAGGAACATTCCACCTGTACTTCTTCCAACACAGATGTGTTTATTCTTTGTGTATTGTACTATTGGTTCATAGTACTTTTAATATTTCCCTTCAATTCCATAACTCAAATGAATCAATTCTAATATAAGCTTCTTTATTCACTGTCCAACATTAACATGCATATGAGACTATTGAAAATACCATGACTTACATCAGGTTCTCCTTAGTCCTCTAAGTGACATCTTTGCTCTGCAACACTTTAAAGAGGCCTTGTGTAGTAGATTTACCTAATGTAATCCATCGTTTGATTTCTTGAGTGCTGATTCCTCAAGTGTTGATAAGTGATGCAAGCAAAATAAAGTCTTTGACATCTTGAATCTTTTCTCCATTTATCTTGATGACATGTATTGGCCCAGTGATAAGTATTTTTGTCTTCTTTACATTGAGATGTAACCCATACTGAAGACTGTGGTCTTTCATCTTCATCAGTAAGTACTTGGAGTTCTCTTCGTTTTCAGTAAGTGAGGTTGTACTATCCTCATAAAACAGATTGTTAATGGGTCTTCCTCCAGCCCTGGTGCCATATTTTTTTCCATATAATCCAGTTTTCAATTTACTTGCTCAGCATACAGGTTGAATAAGTATGGTGAAAGAATACAACCCTGGGACACACCATTCAGTGTTCCCTTTTACTATTTGAACAACTGTCTCTTGGTCTGTGTACAGGTTTCTTATGAGCACAATTAAGTGATCCAGAATACTCATTCTCCGAAATGTTGTCCATAGCTAGCACAACTGAAAGCCTTTGCAGAGTCAGTAAAACACAGATAAACATCTTTCTGGTAGTCTCTGCTCTCAGTCTAGATCCATCTGAAGTCAGCAATTATATCTCTTATTCCATGTCCTCATCAGAATGCGGCTTAAACCTCTGGCAGTTCTCTGTCAATGTACTGTTGCAGCTGTTTTAAAGTTATCTTCATCACAATTTTACCAGCATATACGATATTAATGATATTGTCCAAAGATTTCCACATTTCTTGGGTACCTCTTTTTGGAATAGGCACAAATATGGATCTCTTCAGATAGCTATCTTCAAAATTTCTTGGTATAGATAAGTTAGTGCCTCCAGTGCCACATTGGTTTGTTGAAAATTTTCAATTTGCATTGATTTGCATCAATCTCTGGAGCCTTGTTCTTTGTCAAATGCCTTCAGTCCACCTTGGATTTCTAGCTTCAGTATCATTGGCTCTTGATTATTTGCTACTTCTTGAAACTGTTGAATATCAACCATTTCATTTTGGTATGGTGACTCTATGGATTCCTTCCATCTTCTTTTGATGCTTTTTGCATCATTCAATATTCTACCTATGTTGTTGTTGTTGTTAAGTGCCATGGAGTCGTTTCTGACTCATAGTGATCCTATACAGGGTTTCCGAGGCTGTAAATCTTTACAGGAGTAGAAAGCCTCATCTTTCTCCCATGGAATAGCTGGTAGTTTCGAACTGCTGACCTTGTGGTTCACAGCCCGATTCGTAACCACTACACTACCAGAGCTAGAATCCTTCAATATTATAAGTTCAGGCTTGAATTTTGTCTTCAGTTCCCTCAGCTTGAGAAATGCTGAACATGTTTTTCACTTCTAACTCCAGATATTTGTGCATTTAATACACTGTTTGACTTTGTCTTCTCAAGTTGCCCTTTGAAAATTTCTATTCAGCTCTTTTACCTCATCATTTCTTCCATATGCTTTAGCATTTCTATGCAAAAGAGCAAGTTTCAGAATCTCTTCTGACATCCATTTTGGTCTTTTTCCTCTTTCTTGTCTTTTAGATGACTTTTTGCTTTCTTCCTGTATGATGTTCCTGATATCATTCAACAACTCTTCTGGTGCTTGGTCATTAGTGTCTAATTGATCAAATTTGTTCTTCAGATGATCTCTAAACTCAGGTGAGATATGTTCAAGGTCATATTTCAGCTATTGTGGACTTGTTTTAATTTTTTCTGCAGTCTGCTCCTGGCCTTGTTTTGACAGATGATACAGAGTTTTTCCACTGCATCTTTCCATGTTGTTGTTAAGTGCTGTTGAGTCAGTTCTGATCCATAGTGACCTTGTGATTCAAACGACTGTGCATTCCAACACATTAACCCAGAGTACCACATCAGGTCTCCAGCATCTTTCCATAGAGGTAGTCAGTTTGATTATTGTGTATTTAGTGAGGTCCATGTTTATATCCATGTTTTTTGTTTGTTTGTTTGTTTGTTTTTTAATGCTGTTTCATTTAAAAAAAAAAAAAAA
>NW_006408539.1:18185398-18186020 GCF_000296735.1 Chrysochloris asiatica
CGAAGACCAGAAGAGTTGTGGGATGACATCAAAAACATCATACATGAAGAGAGCAAAAAGTCATTAAGAAGACAAGAAAGAAGGAAAAGGTCAAACAAATGATACAGCTGCAAATATTCATTAATAATCAAAACATGAGTCTAGGAAAATTGGAAGATGAAAAAAATGAAATGGAGCTCATGAAGATAGATACTCTGAGCTAAAATGTATATTTATTTTGCTCATTATGAATTGACAGTCATATGCCAGGAGAGATAAATCCAATAGGAATGGTGCTGTGTGTGACCCTTGACAGAACGGAGGCTCAGGGGTGGGAAACACTTAATCTGGAAAGTCTTCTCTTGGCTGAAGAGATGCAAAGGCCTGTTCATGATACATTTGTTATTAGTATGATATCGGTATTCTGCATTATAATGGACATGTTTTTACTTGAATGGGTCCAAGAAAATTATGATTATTTTGAATTATTATTGTGTAGATTATTCTTATCAATGGAGAAAAGATTGAAGTTGTCAAGGACTTACTTCATTCTTCGTGGATCAACTATCAACACTCATGATAGCAGCAGTCAAGAAATCAGATGATGTATTGCATTAGGCAAATGTGCTGCACAAGACCTTTT
>NW_006408539.1:18186120-18192972 GCF_000296735.1 Chrysochloris asiatica
CACATATATATAATCCTCACTGGTTTTTCTTCTCTAGAGCACCCAGTATTAGATAATTTTATTTTACAGATAATGTACCCACTTAGATAACTGCATGTCTGTATAATATGTACATAAGAAACTATTGTACTAAACTAAGGGGTTTTAGTGATTTTTAAAAACTACATAATTCTTGTGATTTCTATGTTAAACCAAATTACTTTTGTATCTAAGAATTCAATGACAATTCTTGGCTACCTTCTGAAGGAAGAGAGGATAAAGTGGTCAAGATCAGGAACTTCTCACTCAAGTATTAGTATCATCCTCTAATACCATGGGTCCCTGGTGAACCACTGTAGCATAAGCACTGGACTAAAAGGTCCGTTTGAACATTTGCAAAGTTGGCTTTTCAAATGCACCAGTTGTTCCTCAGAAACCCTATACAGAGTTGGTATGAGTTGGAACTGACCTGATGGCACTTGACCTCAGTGAATACAACTAATGCTGTTTCCTTAGACACATGATAATACTTACCATTTCTTCCGACTACTCTTCTGACCATAGTTTCTGGATTTTAGGAAGGAAGCAGGTTGACACATTTCACAGAAGTGTAGTCCCTGGATTAACAACATGTCTCTAGAAAGCAAGTGCTCTCTGCATTAATGGAAGCCCCAAAACGGGGTTGATAGTGTATGGGGAAATCGTCCAAACAGACAAAATTATCTTATAGCAAAAACAAAACACCACACCAAAAAAAAACCCCCTAAACTATATATTATCATTATCATCTTCAAATGGGTGTGAGGTCCGCACAATAAACTGCGGGAATGGTTGAGCCCGAAGAGAATTTGGTGGGTGTCTTTCTTCCTTTACAAGTATTATGTGCCCTCTTCCTCATTTCTCAAGTGAACCATCCAACCGTCTAAGGATTCACTTGATTTCTGCCCTTAACTGTTCAAAAATGTTTCTCCTTTTATGTTTTTTGTAGATGTTTGTCTTTATAGATATTGTCTGAAAGGGAGAAAAAAAAAATATGCCTACCAAAGGATTACTGGTGTGGTGCTGTAGGATAAGTGTTGGTCTGCAAACCACAAGGCAGCAGTTCAAACCCATCATCTGTTCCTCAACAACCCTATAGAAGGTCACTATGAGTCAGAATCAACTCGATGACAGTTAACAACAACAACAACAACAGCAAAGGACAAATCACAGGACTCGTTATTACAACCTGGTGACTGAAAGCTGACTACCAGATTGGAGAGGAAGTCCCCGCTACCAGACGAGACTTAGAAATAACCAGGACACAGATATTGTAGCTCTGTGGTATGCTATTTGCAATCCCTCTCAGTCCCTCCAAACTAAACCGATTGCTTCCTAATTGTTTCTGACTTGTGGCACCCCTAAATGACAGAGTAGAACTGTCCCATAGGGTTTCTAACACTGTCACAATAACAGAAGCAGACTTTAACATCTTTCTCCCACGGAGAAGCTTGTAGGTTCAAATCACCAACCATTTGATTTGGAGGCAATCACTCAACCACAACCTCCTCCTAATTCCACTTCATTATCAGATAATAATGTAGATGTGGACTTATTACCCAGTTGACTGTGGTTTTGTCAACTTGTATTGAGATTTGACTTCTCTCAAGTCTCATTAATTAACTTTCAAGACCCTCAAGTTTTCCCTTTCATAAAACCAAGTCTCTGTCATAATCCCATTTCATCATCAAACATGTTAAGAACTTTATTCTACTTTCAAGCATACAAGTTTACCTGCGCTAGTCTTATGGGTACTGATAGAAGACATAAAAGAAAAAAAAAAAAAAATCCTTCTTACTCCTCACAGACATAACAGTAGTAATAATATCAGATGGTTGTGTCCCTTCCCTGAGTTCCATCCCCTATGGGTCAAGAGGAAGAGGACCAGAGGACATGTGCATACTCAGTGGGTTACATACAAGTGAAGGACTTTGAGGTTTTGGATTCCAAACCACTTATCAATAGAAGTAAGTGTGATTGTCATTTGCTCTGGAGAGAGACAGTATTTACTAGACAATAAAAAGAAGCTCTGGGCCACAGTGGTTAAGTGCTGGCCTAATAATTCAAAAGTAGGAATTCAAAGCCGCCAATCCTACCATGGGAAAAAGATGGAATCATCTGCTCCCATTCAAATTGACAGCCTGGGATACCTTGGGGTAAGTTCTACACTGTCCTACAGGGTCTCGATCAGTTGGAATCAACTCAGGGTCAATGGGTTTGCTGTTTTTCTGAGTTAGACAGTAAGACTACCTGCCCCTTACTACGTTGCTGTTGTTGGTGTTGTAAAGTGCTGTGGAGTGTTGTAAAGTGTTCCAACTCATAGCTACCATGTATAGGGTTTCCAAGGAGTGCTCGTGTGCTTGAACTGCCGACCTTACACTTTAACACACAGTACTACACCAGGACACCTTACTATAGACATTGGTATTATCCCTATCTTCAAGGCTGTCCACTATGTTAAAAAAAAAAAAAAAAAAAAAAACTTTGAAAAGGCAGACTGGAATACCGAGCAGTCAGGACCTGCCATGTTGGACATACAAAAATGCTAAAGATCTTTTTAGAATTGTTTCCCAACATAGAAAAATCCAATTAAATAACAAGTCAAATGTATTAAGTAATGCATTTAGCAGAAAAATCTGTTCATCCACCCATCCATATATACTTTTATATATGGCAAGCAGAATATAAGAATTTAAATTTTCAATTAAAAAATATGTGTTAGTTGAATCACTTTATATATTGTTTCCTACTAACTTCCAGGGTTCAGCAATAGCTCAAAACTAACTGGTTACTGACATGTATCTTATCTTTACCTTATCTAGGCAAACTTCATATAGGCCTCAACTTGGGGTCTTAATGCTATGGCTAAGGGTATGTGGGGGCCTGGGATTTTGATAATTTGAGTTCAAATGGCCCCGATTTTGAAGAAACCATCTAAATGTACAATTGCACAGGCGTGCTATATGTGCTTATTAAAACTCAAAGTCAAGAAAATGTAATTCTTGGCTTATACACAAACAGTATACATTATATTATATATTTTTAAAGAATGTATTTTCTTTGTGAAATGCGGTCTAAACAAGAATTTGACATGTATATAAAGACATTGTATTGCAATAGGTTAATCAGACTGTATCTGGTGAAAATCTGTTCTACAAAAATGATGCTATATGACAGAATATTTCTTCTCGAAGCTTACTGTGTCTCAAAGCCTTAAATCCTCAACTGGAAAGAAAAGAGTATAGTTGGGGTCTCATGCCCCATTTCCTCCTTCATTAATTTCTGCTAAAGGGGACAGGGGAGTTCTGACATGAAGGAGAGGAGCCCCAGGCTCCGCACAGTGTTTTACCCATATTGTGTTACCATGCTGCCAGATGCATTCCTTCCAGGGGAAGGGGGATGAAGGGCAATCGGGAAGTGTATTTGTCGTGAAGCAGTTTCACTGACAGAATTATACCTGCCATGTCAGCAGAACTGGCCTCACCTCAGAGGTACAGCAGGGGAGGATAAAAGTAAAGGAGAATTTCCGTGATTTAGTGTGAAGGGACGGCGCTTGAGGATAGATGGTTGTGTGGGAGAACTCTTTATGTTCTTATAAAAGGTCACTGCATAGTGGGG
Source organism: Chrysochloris asiatica (assembly GCF_000296735.1). Classification (NCBI taxonomy): domain Eukaryota; kingdom Metazoa; phylum Chordata; class Mammalia; order Afrosoricida; family Chrysochloridae; genus Chrysochloris; species Chrysochloris asiatica. Next base: position 18,189,757 of record NW_006408539.1, read on the forward strand.
CTTTCTCTCCTTTTATATGTATATTTTGGATAGCCCTCCAGCAGGAGCAAAAATGCATTTTAAATACAAAAGACCTTTTTCTTGTCTTTATTATTCTCTTTGACACCTTTGAATATCCTGTTTTCTCTCATATTAATTCCAGAAATTTGCTTCCTTGATCTTAAAGAAATGGGGAAAGTGTGCATGAATTTGTAAGGGGATTGTTTGTGTGTGTGTGAAAGAAAGAGATAGATAGATTGGAGTTGCAAGTAGTAAATTTGAGCATGCCGAGGACATTTAAGGAGCCCAGGTGATGCAGTGGGTTAAGCATTGAGCAAACCCAGCAGCTACTTTGTGAGAGAAAATCTGCTCTCATGAACATTTACAGCCTCTAATACCTATGGCTACACTTCTAATACTATATGCAACAGCTCGATTCTCTCCAATCGAGTCATTATGACTTGGGATCAACTCAAGGCCAGTGGATTTGGAACATTTGATTATCTGTATCTTCAGTTTATAGTGATGTAAATTTTGATCATTGCCTCATATATATTTAATTATATTGTCTCTGACGCTCTGGCTCTGGAATTTTCTCTGACCCTCAATTCCTTGCTCCCTGTGGTTTTATAACCTGAGATGAGCTGAGTTTGAGAGCCAATACATGAATTATGAAGGATACCATGTATTGGGAACTAAAGAAGAAATTAAAATGTGTTTGGAAGGATTAAACAATGTTCCAGGTAGAGGAACATTTGCTTAATTAGTATATATAGTTTCTACACACGACATGCATAATCTTTGTCAACAAATTTCTTTCAACCTGGTCTTTCAGTGAATGAGTACGTCTGCATATAGTATTAGAAGTGTAGCCAATCTTCTGCTAACTTGGAGGAAGACTCTTTAATGAGTAGTACCAGCAGAGTATTCTTTAACTGACTAACATGGCCAGATCTTTATGCTTTTCCTTGCTTTGCTGTCATTGTGTGTGCACTACCACAGGAATGATGGGAGCTTGGGAAAACTGGTGTTCTCTAATTAAGATAGACCTGAGGTTGCTGTCATCTGGTTGCAGCCAGTCCATCCTTGAAGGATCATTTGGGCAGAGTATCGTTGTGTCTTCCGGTGGCTCCATGGCAACATCAGCTCCTCTTCTCAGTATATCTTCAGGAAGAAGTTCTCCCAGGATCCTGTTGGATGTCTCCTAAAGGCAAACTTAGAAGAGACAGCCCGGAGTAATGAAGTAGTGCCCCTCTGCTGGGCTTTATTTCAAAGCTAAGCTCCTCTCCCACCTGCAACAGTTACTCCAGATAGCACTCACTTTCACTCAACATGTCTGCTGCCTTTGGTGGCTTGATGTTCTTGTTGTTAGGTGCCATCAAGTCGGTACCAACTCATAGCAACCTTATGCACAGCAGAATGAAACACTGCCCAATCCTGGGCCAACCTCACCTTTATTGCCACGATTGAGCCCATTGATGCTGCCACTTGGCCAATCCATCTCGTTGGGGGGTCTTCCTCTTTTTCTCTGACCCTCAACTTAGCCAAACATGATATCCTTTTCCAGTGACTGATCCCTCCTGACAACATGTCCAAAGTATGAGAGACGAAGTTTGGCCATCTTGGCTTCCAAGGTGCAATCTGGCTGCACTTCTTCCAAAACTTCTTCCAACATGGATCTATTGGTTCTTTTGGCAGCCCATGGCACTTTTAATAGTCTCCTCCAACACCATAACTCAAAAGCACCAGTTGCTCTTTTGGTGGCTTAAACTGGTGCATAAACTAGATCCTCCTCACTAAGAAGTTGTCTGAGGTTCTGATCACTGTGTTCTTATTGTTGTTGCTCAGTACCTTCAAGTGGGTTGCAATTATTCTACTCAGGATAAGCAGTGGACCGCAAGGTCGATTTGAACCACAAGGTGGCGATTCAAACTCACCAGCCACTCCTTAGAAACCTTATACAGGTTGCTATGAGTAGAAAATAAGTCCAGGGCACTTAACAAAAACCAGAGCAACATACATGTACAATCACTAGAGGTGATTAACAGTAGATTGGAGTGGGAAGTAAAAAGAAGATAGATTAATAGAGATTATCCAATCTGAAAAACTATTAGAAAAATAATTTTAAAAAAGTAACAGGGCTTCCAAGAATTAAGAGACTCCATTAAGCACATCAACATATGCATAATGGAAGTAGCAAAAGCAGAGATCAAAAACAGCAACGTCAAAAACATTTTTTTTTTTTTAATGGAAGCATGATGACTCTAGAGGCTAAGCACAGTACTGCACAGCACAGAGTCAGTGGTTCGAGCCTACCAGGTGCTTCATAGGAGAAAGATGAGGCTTTCTGCTTCTGCAAAGAATTACAGCCTCGGAAATCCTATACGGGGTCACAGAGAGTCAGAACTGACTAGATACACTAAACAACAGCAACAACATAAAAAAAAAAAAAAATGACTTAACATAATGATTCAGATTAGTTCCAGTTTGATTATTATCTGAACAATGCAAGCTTTGTTTAGCATTTCAACATCAATTAGTTCAACACACCAAACACTTGAACAGACCAATGAACAAAAATCTCATGATCACTTCAATAGACACAGAAAAAGAATTTCAGAAAATTCCACATGTTTAATGATAAAAACACAATCAACTATGCATGAACAAAAACTCCATCTACTTTATGAAATGCATCTATGAAAACTCCACAGTTAATGTCATACTTAGTGATGGCAGATGGGATTTTATGACCAAAAACAAGACAAGTGTGTACACTTTTAAAACTTTCATTAATATTGTACTATAATTAGGCAACAATTTTGATGCTTTCTGCATCACTCAGTATTTTGCCCAAGTAATCACTACGAGTTGGAACTGACTCCATGGCACATAACAACAACAACAACAGCTCCTCTGTTAGCTTGTCATGTTATGGTGGCTTGTGTGCTCTTGTGATGCTGGAAGCTATGACACTGGTATTGTAAATACCAGCATGGTCACCCATGGTGGATAGGTTTCAGTGGAGCTTCCAGAATAAGACAGACTAGGAAGAAAGAAAAGCCATCACTTCTGAATAGCTGGACACAGGAAAAAAACAAAACAAAACAAAAAAAACCGTATGAATAGTGCCATAACATTGTCAGATAAAGTGCTGGAAAATGAAAGCATTATAAATAGTAGTGGAACTTTGTTAGATATGATGCCAGAAGACAAGTCCCTCAGATTGAAAGGTAC
>NW_006408539.1:18196567-18201972 GCF_000296735.1 Chrysochloris asiatica
CTTGGGACATATTGTCAGGAGGGTCCAGTCGCTGGAGAAAGATATCATATTTGGTAAGGTGGAGGGTCAGAGAAAAAGAGGAAGACCCCAATGAGATGGATTGGCCAAGTGGCAGCATCAATGGATTCAAGCGTGGCAACAGTAGTGAGGTTGGCCCAGGATCGGGCAGTGTTTCGTTCTGCTGTGCATTAGGTCACTGTGAGTCGGTACAGACTCGATGGCACAGAACAACAACAACAGATTTTTTTGAAATAGAAAAACGAGTGCAATGCTGTCAATAGTAGTTACCATGTTTGCGTTTCAAGGAACCAATGCTTTTTCTCAATCTATCTCATTAGAGGAAGAGATCAGAGTCATAAAATGTCCAAAAGACAAAACAAGGTTTCTTTTCTTCTTTACTTGTCTGGGCAACAATATTTTGTGAGGAATGTGAGATGAATGTTAGGGTAATCTGCAGAAAAGTCTTGCCATTCACACAGAAGGGAAGGTCTAAGATGATGGAAGACGATAGGTGTTTTCTCTATATGTGTATTGACACATGGCCTCAGGCACATGGTGGTTTTCTCCCTGACTGATCTCATCTTATTAGCTGTTTTCGTGTGCAGTTTTTTTTAGATTGCCAAGAAACTCTATGCTTGCTGTAACTGGCACAACACTGTTTTATTGACATGGTGAAACATAATGAACAATTGGTATTCTCCCAGGATATGTGGATAAAAAACGACTTTTGTAATCAAAAGGTTGAAGGCCTGGGAAACTCTGTTGACTTGGAGGGCTAGAGAGCCAGCCTTTAAGAAAACAAATCAATTATTTTCAAATGAGTATGAGATAAAGCTTGACATTCCTATCCCATTTGTAGAGACAGGTAGGATTTATTTGTCTGTTAATGTACACGGGTCAGCCATCTCTGCTAGAAGTGTCCCACTGGAGGGATAAACATTCTCTGATTTGTAGTATTATTCAAGATGTCAACTGAATCAACCTTTTACTTCATGTGTTAGCCTTCTTGCAGTTTTGATATGCTTTCTGTTAGCTGGAGAACAATAGATAATTGGATCTGGATTAAGAACTCTTGTTTGGTGATTGGTATCTTGTCTACTTGAAAATTAACTCTTCCTTCTACAAGATTAATCCAATCATTTTCAATTCTCTGTAACTGACTGTGCTCTAAGTGTATATCTGTAGTTTTGATCTTCAGAATTTGCTGTGTCTGAATAAACAGATTCAATGCCATCTATACATCTATATCTACTTAGTTTTTATTCCTAGTTCAGATTCCAAGTAATTGTATAGATAGTGAAAACAAAACATGTAAACTAATGACTCCTGGTAGGGCACTGGACTACGAATCACAAGTTCAGTAGTTCAAACCACCAGCTGCTCTTTGAAAACTCTATACAGAATCACTATGAGTCAGACTGACTTGTTGGCACTTAACAACCACAACAAACTTTCTCTATTCCATTAATATGAAATTAACTTTTAAATTTCATAATTTGATCCTTTCCCCAAAATGTAAGGCCCTATGGGGAAAGAATGGCTTTCTGGAAATATGAGTGTTCTTCAGCAATAGTAAATACAATTAATGAAATCGATATTACCTTTAACAATAAGATCAAATTAGAAAACTTTGTAGATATATAGTTTGATGTCTTCTCCAAAGACATCTGTAGCCTACAGAATCCAGTCTATAGAAAGATTTTCATTAAAGTATATTAACAAGAAATTTTCATTTTTTGTTCTTTGAGAGTACTCTGAAGCTGAGTGCATGGAATATGCAACATTTTATTGTCTTGAATTCAGCTAGATAGTGATAATGTCTTGCATTAGAAATTTCCTTTATTTAAAGTGTTGTCATTTGTGATAATACAATTGTGGCGCTCTTAGATAAACTTGAAGTTGCCACCTGCCGATGCAAAGAAAAATTAACAATCAATTCTCTCTTTACCTTAACTTCTAACTAAACTGTAAAAGTGAGATAAAACTGTCGGTTTCAGGTGTTTATGATTCCAGTATCACCTCTTACTTAAAGACCCAAGGATTCTCCTCTGTTGGAGTCATTGGTCATCTTGGATTCTCTGAAATATTTTTCCTGACCCTTCTTTTTGCAACTTAGTTTGTTCTTCCTGAAGACTTTTCAAATTTTCATTTGTAACTGTATTACCTAGGGATTTCAGTAAAATGCATATTTCCAATGAGACATGGGGAAAGTCTCAAATTAAAAAAATGAATATAGAAAATCTGGAGTTTTGGCCTGGCACTGCAGGATAATGCATTGGATTGCAAAGTCCCTTTGAACCATAAGGTTGTTGGTTCAAACTCACCAGCAGCTCCTAGGAAACCCTAAACAGGGTTATAATTAATTGGAACCCACTGGACAGCACTCAGAGTCAAGAGTGAACCCTAAGGTCTAGGTTGTAAATAAGTAATCCTTTTACATCTGATGCAGGTGGTGTCACTGACCACCCCAGAAAAGCCCAAGTTTGCCTTGCTTTTGTTCTGCTTTTATTACATCCTCCTAGTTAGACTCTCGGGGTCTTCAGAAAGCTGAGTGAATAACTAAAGTTGCTGCCTGTTGTTGGCATTTAAAGTATATTTCTTATATAAATTACTTCTAATTCCAGCTTCACTGGTACTTTCACTTAAAGACTGTGCCTGGACATTAAGGCTTTTTGCTTGAATCTACTTCTTCCTTCCTTTGTCCTATCCATTCTTCCTGTCTCCTTTCTTTTTATTTTTTATACTATCTCTGTCAAGAGAGATTGTTTCAATGCCGAGAAACACTTGAGTGATATCACACTAAATGAACTAATTGTGCCTGGGCTAATATTGTAAATGATATCCTATTTCCTATATCTTCAGCTTCCGACAAGATGGTTAGAAATGGCTTATTTATAATATGCTATAAGTGGTTTTCTAAATTCAGTTGTTGTTTTGATTAAAAACCACAGCATAGACTTCTCCTGTCTAACACTTGTTTAAAATCATATTACTGTTTTGGTAATTAAATTAGTAAAACTAAAATCCCTCCCTAACTTTCTCTGGAAGGAGCTCTGGTAGCATAGTGGTTACAAATCGGGCTGCGAACCGCAAGGTCAGCAGTTAGAAACTACCAACTGTTCCGTAGGAGAAAGAGGAGGCATTCTGCTCCCGTAAAGATTTACAGCCTCAGAAACCCTGTATGGGGTTGCTATGAGTCAGAACCGACTCCACGGCACATAACCACCACCAACAATCTTCTCTGGGACATTATCTATCAGTAATAAATGTTGGCTAATGCTCTGGACTACACAGCCCATTTGAACATAAAGGTCAATGTTTCAAGCTCACCAGCTGCTCCTTGGAAACCCTATACAGGGTTGCTAGGGGTAGGAACCAACTCAATGACACTTACAACAACAATAACAACAATCATTGCAATGTAGGACAAAAGCCCTAAAAATACGTAAAGAAGCATTATATGTGTAGTGTACCATCTGAGTCCTGGTGTGGTGCTATGGAATGAAGCACTTGACCTCAAGGTTAAAACTCACCAGCTCCTCCTTGGAAACCCAACACAGAGTCACTTTGAGTCTGAATGAACCAACTCAAGAGCATTTAGCAACAAAAACAACAAGTATATGAAGGTAACAAAAGGAAACATCATGGAGAGATGGACTGGAGGTTAAGAAACTAAGACACTAGACGTAGAATCAGTGTTCCTGCCTCTATTTCTGGTTCATTTAATTTTTTAGAAGGAAGGTTTTGGCATCGGGGTTTGCAATTCACCCAAATAAAGTTGTTTCTTTCTTTTTTTTTTTTTTTTTTCCTTTCCCTTAATTCTCCTGTGAATAAGACTTTCCTTTTTAGCAATTCCCAGTTGAAATGAACTAAAATATTCCTTAAAAAGCCAATCCAATGCTATGCCTTTGTGAAGACAGGAGGGATACTATTTCAAAGGTGCAAAACTATAGACCTAATTTCTATACAATCATTGTAAATTTACCATTTGATGGCCTCTCTGTGTTCTCTGTTATTTTCAAGGAAAGAGCTTCTGGTCTTGAGAGACAACATATTAAAAATATATGACCTCTACTGAAAAGTAAACATTGGAGGAAATTGAACAACATACAGATGAAATTATATTGCCTGCTTTAAAAAACACAGACTAGCTCTATGGTCTCATGTTGGGTTAAGATTTAAAAATTAAGGATGAGTTACAATACATTTAATGCAAGGTGCTCTGGTAGCGTAGTGGTTATGAATTGGGCTGCTAATCTCACGGTTAGAAGTTCGAAACTACCAGCTGTTCCGCTGGAGAAAGACGAGGCTTTCTGCTCCCAGAAAGATTTACAGCCTCAGAAACCCTGTACAAGGTCACTATGAGTCGGAACTAACTCCATGGCACATAAGAACAGCAACAAGACTAACAGAAACAGTGGCATGCAATAAGAAGCTTAAATAGCAGTGTAGATTAGGTATGTACTAGAAACGGTCATAACATTTGGTTGACTTAAGTCTCTCATATATAAAGAGAAGGAAAACTAAAAATGATAGGGAGTCAGATTTCATTCAAATACAAACTTAGAATTAACTAAAATATAAAATGCCTATCTATGAGAAACTGAGCTTTATAGCAAATCTTTTTTATAAAATAAAGATCAATACGTACTTTTTTCATGAAACTTCAGAGATTATTCCTGTTTAGTTCAATGCATAATTTCATGAAAGCATTTCTTTTGAGTTATAGAAATGTGAATTGTTAATATAATTAAAAGGAGATAAAATGAGACATAATAATTACTGCATGTTCAATTATTTGTTGTTGTTAAGTGTCATGGAGACGGTTCCAATGCATGGCGCCCCTGACTAGGGTTTCTGAGGAGCAGTGGGGGAGCTTGAACCTTGCTGTTGAAACCTCCCTTGCAGTCCAGCACATTAACTCTCAGTGCCACATCAGGATCATTAGGACTTGGAAACTGCATCAGTTTTGTGAGGGATACTGTAAAACACCCAACTAATATAATAAGGAAATTTGTACTATTTAGGCGAGAGCTTTTGATGATTTGGATGAAAAGTAAAATATTTTGAATGATTTTGCATTGTTTTTAGGATGGCATCTAATATACTTGAGAAGGTTTTCAAGAAATTCCATGAATCGACTTACTATTCACCCTTTAGTCTTTCCTACCTGACATCTTCCTTCTACCCTTAACCTTTCTCATTTGTCCTCATTTCATCAAAGTAGTGATTCCTTCATTTTATGCCTATGCTGAAATTGTAATTCTTACCTCAGGCTCATCCCTTTTTCTTCAAGTTTCATCTTCTTTTACCCCTTCCCTGGCTGACTCTTGCAGTTTCCCTTGCTACACCCTGTCTTTAGAAAACTTCTGTTCTGACCTCTCATCTGACTCTACTTAAGAGCA
>NW_006408539.1:18203039-18223872 GCF_000296735.1 Chrysochloris asiatica
TGGCTCAGAAGTCTTCCCTCTTCCCTGGTCATGATGCCTTTACTCCAATAATTCCAGTAGCAGTTTCCTTTAAAAAAAAAAAAAAAAAATTCCAACAGGAACTTACTTCTTTCATGCCCTCTGAGATATTGAGTACTATCACCTTCACCACCTAAGAGATCTGAAATGGGTCCTTTTTGGGATTTGCAGCATGAGTTTAGTATAACCTGTATGTCCTAGTGTGGCACTGCAGGATAATGCACTGGACTGCAAGACCTGTTTGAACTGCAAAGTTGGCAGTTCAAATCCACCAGCTGCTCCTCCAAAACCTTAGACAGGGTTGCTATGGGTCAGAATCGACTCAGTAACACTTAACAGTAACAATGACTATATTAGTGCTCCTTCCATCTATAAATGTACAAATGGGGCAATATCCCTACAACACATTCTTTTTTAAGTTTTTATTGTGAGTTGAGTGATAGTTTACATGGAGGAATATGTTTTACACTCATCCTATCATTTTCATTTCATTGCAATGATTATAATCCCCTGAATGTTTCATCACTCAACAGTAGTTGCTTCTATTACCTCTGTTTTTGTTTTTGTTTTTTTTTCTTTTGGATGTGTATCAAAACACTCAGGAATATACAATCATTCAAACAGCCAAAGGTCACACCCTGCAAGCCTGTCCCCCGGCAGCCAGCACACATCCCCTCTTCCTCCATTAGTCTATAATTTTCAGCTGTTCCATCTCTCCATGTCATCATCTCTGCCTTCCATCTCTGGCATTGCCACTTCTCTGGGTAGGATTCCACACTCTTCTGATCTTTTCCTGTGATGGTCCCAGGATCCTCCACTCTGGGACTATAAAATCAACCACTCACCCTTTTTGCTACAAAATTTCTACCTTTACAGTTTCAAGAATCTCAATTAGTCATGATAACAATTATTCACTCTTTAATCATGAATCTTGTCACCATCTCCTTTCACCAGAACTGTCTAGACAGGATGAAAACTACTCAGTGGGGATTCGACCTTCCCTGGCACACTCTGAATCTAAACTCCCTCTTGAAAACTTGTAAGCCAGTCACTTTATGCCTTTGCAGCCCCCTCTTCCCCATTTTAGGTAGCTAATGTCTAAGTTGCCTATCCCTATCAACCCTGTGTACAGAGGGGATGCAAATAATCCTTGCTGTAAAGATTCTTTCCCTCTTGGTTGGTATTTTCAGATACTGTATCCATAAGTATAGGTCAAGTTCATCAGATTGTAGCAATTTACACTTGTTTTTTTTTTTTTTAAGACAAAACTTTTTTTTCTTCCTGTAGTTGGTTTCTGAACATCCAGCCATTGAAGCTAGGTCCAATGGGCACTATCTGCAAGTTTGTGCACCCTTGTTCCTATCCCCTCACTTCATCTCTCAGCTGGATGCTTCACTCTCAGCTCTAGTCCTCTGTGGCCATATCCTTGTCATTGGGCTCAGGACTCCCCAGGTCTTACCATACTTGGGACCAACCAGCTCTCACCACACTCCAGATCAATGGGAGCCTCTGTAACTTGGTCGGACTCAGCCCACCTCTTAAGTGTTGCTTTTCCCCACTTCCTCTCACCAGTACACCAACATAGTCTCTAACAAGCTTATATGCCTGCTTGTGAATTCCCTTTGAGTTTCAGTCTTGGGAGAGGGTTTGTCCTGAGTGACTTGATTGTTTGCCTTGATGGCTCCCTGGTGAACAACTTGCTTGTTCTTGTATTCATAAATCAGACTGCTATTTTTGTGTTTTTCCCTGTTGGTCTTTCTTAGAAGTATCGTCTGTTCTTTTGCTGTTCCAGGCTGGTCTGATACTACAATACATATTTATGTTTTGATATCCCAACTTCATTTTTAAAATATTGACCATATCTAGGTATTATTTTCTAAAATTCTGTCATTTACACACCTATCAATTTTTGTCCTAACCCCATATTGCACTATGTTGTTTCATTTTGTTTTTTTTATAATCATTTTACTTGATTGTTTATTCTTTAGACAACTTCCATTTATCTTAAATTCATTTAAAAAGAAAAGAAAACTTTCTATAACTATTGAATATGGAAACACATTTTACATACATTAACAGAATGCAGCTCTTAAAAATATTGAATACGTGACAATATTATTAATTTCAAGCTAGAGAATGCTGCTTGCTGATGTCACAGAAGGTGGAGACTGTTCCTTATGGAGAGAAAAAAAATGAGTGAGGTGTTGAAAGGTATGTTATTAGCAAACTAGAACATTTAATCTACAATAATTAAGAAAATTAGAATTGAAGAAGGCATAATTTTATTATATAAGATGGAATGCTATTTGATGCTCTGACCCAATATTATCAATACATGTTGTTTATAATGGTTAAGTGTTTGGCTGCTAAGCAGAACATCAGGGGTTGAACACATCACTAGCTATATGGGAGAAAAGATCTGGTCACCTGCTTCTAAAAATATGTGTATTTTAGGAAACTCTGTGGGGGTGGTTCTATGTTGTTACATGCTGTTTCAAGGAGCTATCACTCAACAGCAACAATAGCATATCTCCAATGGTTTGTCTCTCAGAACTCAAACATCAATTTTCTCCATCCCTTCATGGTGCACTTCCTTTGTGTGGCCTGTAAGACCTGTGATGATCCAAGTCTTCCTCACATGCAGGTTGATGTCCTGATATTCTTTCCCATGTTTCATGGGATAGCACACATCAGGCTGAGCTTCTTGTGATACTCTAAGTCTATGTTTCTCAATCTTGGCACCAGAGACATTTGGATTCAGATAGGAGCAGCCATCAAAGCAGCCACAATTCCAGAAGGACTACCTAGAGGTTCTCCAACTGGTAAGTAAGTTTATTAACTTTAGAAGACAAGGGACCATGAAGAGTAATCCTGTACAGTACTTGAAAGGTGGGTAGACAGATACTTGGGAAGCAGCAGTAATGACCACAGATATGAATATACTTTAAAAGATCTAACATTGGTCTCTACCAGGATGGCTTATTCCACAGGGAGCTCCATCCTTCCTAGCGATTGTTCTAGCTACCTTTGTGTGGATTCTCAATCATAGTGACCCAGTAAAACAGATTATAACTGCTCCAAAGGATGTCCAAGATTGTTAATCTCTACTGAAGCAAACTTTCACAAATTTCTCCAGTAGAGCAGTTGATGGGTTCAAACCACCTACCTTTCAAAGTTAGCAACTGAGCAGTTAGCCACTTAACAACCAGGGCCACTTGCAAGTTTGTAGACATCTCCACATCTTTATTATTTTTCCCTAAAGTCCTGTGTTATCTCTGAGATTTCGGCACATCAGTTATCCTTGTGCAATTTGTGAGATATGAGTCATCCAGGCATTCGTGAAATTCAAGAAATACTAGATACTTGAGGCACCTGCATTTTTCATTTTATATCTGCACATCCTCCTTAAAAAAAAAAGAAACTAGTGCTTAGTCTTCATTTTGATTATTTGACTATAATTATTCATTTGTCTGTTACGTAATTCTAAGTTGTAGTAAAATAAACGTTAGGCTCCACTTGGAAGGGAGGCTTTCCATCTGAACATGTGCACTCTGTATTATGATGTTGTTGCTGTTAAGTTCCGTTGAGTCTGTTCTGACTCAGAGTGACCATGTTATAGGGATTCCAAGGAGCAGTTGCTGGGTTTGAACAGTTGAACTTGTGATTATCAGTCTGGTGTTTATCCTACAGGACCACACCAAGGCGTTTAATTTCTATCGCACCCTAACTAATAATAAAACAGGGCAATTTGGAACTGACAATATTTAATACAAGTTGCTTTCTAGTTATTTAAATTTAAGTATTAATTTATTCATCCAAGGGAAACCTAGGTAAGAACCAAATAGTGGTTTTTTTTGTTTTTTGTTTTTTTTGTTTTTTTTTAATGAATATCGATTTCTTTAGCAGAATTTGACAAAATTTCCATAACTTATCATGGAAGCCAAAGCCTTTTTTGATTAAAAAAAATAATAATAAATAAATCAAACAGAAGGCACTTTACACTAACTTTATGTACAACCGAGGGAAGGAAACACAAAACCAAAAAAATGCAAACAAACCACCACACCTCTTACCATCAAGCCAATTCGGACTCATAGTGCCCTAGGGGGAAGAGTAGATGTGTTCCATGTGGTTTCCAAGGCTGTAATCAGGACAAGAGCCAATGGACCATCACCAGTAATTATCAATGCATCTTGATTGATCAAACATGATTTCATGTCTGCCTAAAGAAGTTGGTAGAATGCTTCAATTTCTTAATCATTTGCTTTAGTCCTTGGTATGTTCATTTGAATAAAAGTTGTACTAAGTGGTCTTCTTTGTAGCTGTAAGGATATTATCCTATCCATACTAACAGCATTGTGCTTCAAGATACAGCTTACAAATGTTCTTCTTATCAATGAATGCAATGTCATTACTCTTCAGTTTGTAGTTCTTGGCATAGTACCCCATATGAGTTTCTGATAAAAAATGGCCAAAAACAGTTCATTTCAGTTCACTAATGCCTGGAATATAGAATTTATTTGTTTCATTTTATTTTTGATGACTTACAACTTTCCTATATTTACACTTCCTCCATTTCACATTCTGATTATTAACAGACGTTCACAGGTGTTTCTTCTCATGCTGAGATGACGACATTGGTGAAACAAAGACAAGGCTACTGAGATGCCATACAAGTAAGCAATGATAAATATCCAGACTTATGTAAGCTTTAGTTTTCTATTTAATGAAATAAGTAATTATTAGGAAAATTTATATTCCTTTCCCACTTTGTGTTTATGCCATGCTTGTTTGTAGCATCATGGTCTTACGCTATGTAAACATCAGAGGGTCTGCTTAACACAACGGACAGACTCTTCTTACTATATGCAAAAAAGTTGCCAACTCTATCCACAACCACAATCTTCTACCGCTGAGTGGAATCCAACTCATAGTAACACTATAGGATAGGGTAGAACTACACCTTAGGGTTTCTGAATCTGCAAATATTGACAGACGTAAGCATCCTCAATTTTTCCCATGGAGCAGCTGGTGGGTTTGAAACATCGGTTTTGCCATTAGCAGCCCGATGCTTAGCCCACTACTTCACCAAGACTCCTTTGCAGACACTAAGCAGACATTTAATTTGATAGATTTGGATAAAACAGTGGTTAGAAAAAAATAAGATCTCTCTTAGTTTCTGATGAGTACCTTGTTATTCCGATAGTTGCAGGGCCTCAGGGAATGACGGACAAATATTAATTTGCTGCAAAGTAGTGTTTATCTTATCAAGGAAAAGAATGGTTTTACTTCTCTCACAAAATATGATGCAGAGCGTTTCTCACTTTCCCTAGAGATCATTGGATAAAATGCCTCAGCAATGTTTTTCTTGAGCGCTGAGGTTTTGGAGCCTTGGTGTGGTGATGTAGGACAGCACTAGATCGTAGTAAGGTTGGTTTAAACCACAAGGTTCGCAGTTCAAACTCACCAGCCACTCCTCAGAAACCTATACAGAGACACATTATAGTAGGAACCGACTTGACAGCACTTAACAATAACAATAAGAAGAAGTATTTACCTTTTGTGAAGAAAGAACCATAGAATTCTGGTCACTATATGTCTATTTTCTGAGGTGTTCCAATAGGAAGGCTGTGCAGGCCAAGTTGCGTTGTTCAAGGATGAAGATTCAATATGCTCCTTTTCCCTAAATATTCCCTTTCTTGTCTTCTGTCCATTTAAATACTCATTAACACCTACATTAAAGGATAAGTAGGCTTAGGAGATGAAAAGAGCGTCTTCACTTTCAGATCTTATTAATCTTTCAGGTTATTAATCTTTCATTAATGATACCTCTGATCAAAACCATGTAGAACTTTCCCCTGTCTGTGAAGCAGATGGCTTGTGTCTACTTGCCAGTTATGTTTTTACTCTACAGTAACTTGCAGTTTGGTATTACACCTCAAAAAGAAGTTCATGTGACAGGTTCTGATGTCTACTACAGTTCATTTCTTTATATGCACATTATGGTGATCATTATGAGCTGTGATGATGCATGCTAAGCTTTTGTCTTTATCTTATATTTGTAAGTTGATGTATTTTCATTGTGTTCTCTAGCAATTTGAATCACTAGTCTCCTTGATAACATTCTTGGTCTTCTAGCTGGCCTATTTTGTGCCCGGTTTGTAACTATTTGATACATCTCTATTAAGAGAGCGAGAGAAAGCAAATGTCCTTCTTTATTAGATAACATGATTTGGTATCCTTTTAAGAGTTGCTGGACAGAGAGCAGGACCCTACCCAGAGAAGCAGTGATGCCTGAGATGGAGGCAGAGACGATGACGTGGAGAGATGGAGCAGCTAGGGACTTTAGACCCAGAGAGGGAGAGGGGCTGTGTGCTGACGACTGAGGTGCAGGCTTGTAGGATATATCCTTTGGTTCATTGATGATACATGGAGGGGATTTTAACTATGGCAATGAAACGATATACGATAGGGTGAGTGTTAAACTAATGTTCTCCCATGTAAACTATCACATAATTCATAATAAAACATTAAAAAAAAGAGTTGCTGGAAACATTAGCATCCCCTCCTCCATTTATTGGACACTTAAACAAAAGAAGGACCATATCAGTTAACAGGACAGATAGAAGGAACCAGAAATAGGTATGTTTAATCTTCACCAGAACTGTTTGCACCCTGACAAAGAGGTTCCTTTGGTTGAGTTTTACAGTTTCTGTGGAATTACGGCTGCCTTCACAGATGTTTCTGACCCTCACCCATTGTCTCCTCTAAAATGTGCTTTCCTCTCTGTTCATTAAGTATCATGTAGTAGGAGAACATAGGATATATTGTTAATAATGATTTGATAAAATAATCATTGTGATTAATGTGATTTTACTAGCAGTGATAAACATTCCACTATTTTTGCATGGATATCAGTTTGAGAACTAAGGTGTGTCTGACCCAAGTCATATTTTCAATAAGTTCATATGCATGTGATTGTTAGACAATGTATAAGGAAGACTGTAGACTAACCGATTCTTCTGAGTTATAGTATTAGAGAAGAATATTAAAAGTACCATGGACTACCAGAAGAAGAAACAAATCTATGTTGGAAGAAGTACAGCCAGAATACCCTTTAGAAGCATTCTCTCATACTTTGGACAAATTATCAGGAGGGACCACTCCCTGGAGAAGGGTATCCTGTTTGGTAAACTGAAGGTCAACAAAACCCAGGAAGACCTCCTATGAGATGGATTGGCACAATGGCAGCAGCAATGGGCTCAAGCTTAAAAGATGAGGATGGCACAGGGCTGGCCAGTGTTTTGTTCTGTTATGTATAGAGTCACACAAGTTGGAACCAACCCAAAGACAGCAACATTCACACTGAACATGCTATTTGCATTGAATCCTCACAATTTATAAATGAGTTAGGTGTTACTGTATGTTGGTTCAGCCCCTGTATTCAACCAACAGAAGTTCAACTCCTACCCCTGGTCCATTCTCCTTGTGACCCTAGTCAAAGACAAATCAATCAAACAAATGTATTATAATATTTTGTTTCTGGGGATATATCTGTCATTGTTAGTTGGAGTCATCAGTTCTCACTTTTGTGGGTTGGTATCTCCCTACAGTTGAATGTATCTTGTTTCTTTCTTTCTGAACAAATCCTCTTAATATCATTATAAGCATTGAGGTGAATTTTTTTCACATAGCAGAGAACCAAGGAGCACCTAATCCAAGCCATAGTCTTTTGAATCACCTTACATACATGTGAAAGCTGGGCAGTGAATAAAGCAAACAGATTAATAATTGATGCATTTGAATTACGGTGTTGGTGAAGATATTGAATATACCATGAACTGACAAAAGAATGAACAAATCAGTCTTGGAAGAATGAATTCCAGAATGTGACTAAGGTGTGAGGATGGTGACAATTTGTCTCATGTAATTTACCTAAGTTATCAGGAGGGACCAGTCCCTGGAGAAGGACATTGTGCTTGGTAAAAGGAAAGGTCAGCAAAATGAAAGGACTATTGTTAATGAGCTGGATTGACACAGTGGCAGCCACAATAGGTTCAAACACAGCAGTAGTTGTACCGGTAGCATAGGATTGGCCACTGCTTTGTTCTGTTGTGCATAGCGTTGCTATGAGGTTCCCCCAGTCAATAGTACTTAGAAACATCACAACAAATTGACTTACTGCCTTATGCATGGTCCTATTGTGTGGTCCGGTGGTCATACCTGGACCAAAAGTTTGTTTTGAACCAAAAGACTGGTGGGTCAAACTCACCATGGAGGGGATTGCAATCACTGAGATGAAACACAAAGTGTATGATTTGTTGATGTAAAACTGAGGATCTGCTTTGTAAATCTTCACTCAATTCACAATATTTTTTTTTTTAAGTAATTGTTCATGCAAGAAGAAACTGAGACATTATGAATCTAGCCCCATCTTAGTCTTGTGTAACATTGCACACATTTCTAACTTCTTGAGGTTTTTGTGTGCCATTTTGCCACAAAACATTGGCAAATTGACAAACGAACTCTGAATAAATAATTCTCACCTTGACCCTACCAATATTACTTCAGATAATTCAGATTATTTTTTCTACTCTGTATTCATGCTTATATCCCTGATCCTACTCTAGCATTTCTCATCCATTCTTAATAAATGGGAGCATCAAAGATCTCCTCAGCTTGGCTTACCTTCTCAAACTTCCTTTAAATGTGGTACAGTTGATTGGATATAGTACACAAGACACACAGCCAGTCCTAGGGTTTGGAAAAAGATCAGTTCTTATGTGTGTCTTTAAGAATTTTTAGAGCAGTTGGAACTCATGCCTACAGTTCTGATTTAGTCTTGATTTAGTGCACAAAAAGGCTGGAGCCTTTTCATGATTTAAGAGCTAAACAGGCGGCAAGTGAATGTGATTGTGGTAAAAGTTTATTGAAAGTAAAGGATGGTACCATCATAGCTCTAAGCAGGGTTTTCAACAAGTTCTTTGTGGTTTAGTCATTATTGAGGAAGAATCACCAAATAGTCCTCGGCTTTGAAAATTTGGGTGAACCAGAGAAATAGCTGGAATGGGGAAAGTTATGCATAGAAGTCCTGTTATAAACGTAATGTCCCTCTTGGAGAAGAAGGGTAATGGATGTATAGCAGAGCAACCAAATTCCTTGCCCCTCATTTTTGAGCAGAATAACAAACAACTATGTGCTATGGAAAATTGGTAGTAACCAGCTTACATATGGTTACATTGGGCTGCTTTGGGTGTGCGTGGCTTTTCAATGAAGTCAACACAAAACCCACTGACACTTAATCAATACTGAGTCTTAGCAACCCTACAGAACAGATTCTAACTGCTCCTTGATGTGCATAGATGTGGAGTTAAAAAAAAAAAGGGGGGGGGGATTGGTGGTAGTGGAGAACAAGCTCAGCATTCCTCATGCTGAAGGAACTGAAGAAAAATTTCAAACCTTTACTTTCAATATTGAATGATTCTATGGGCAAAATATTTAACAACACAGAAAGCATCAAAAGAAGATGAATGGAATACACAGTCACTGTACCAGAAAAAAATAGTTGGTGTTTAACTATTTCAAGAGATAGCACATGATCAAGACCCAATAGTGCCGAAGGAAGAAGTCCAAGGTGCCCTGAAGGCATTAGCACTGAAAATACTGGAGGCACTCACTCATCTCTGCCAAGAAATTTGGAAGACAGCCACCATGCCAATTGATTGGAAGAGACCCATATTTGTGCCCATTCCAAAGAGAGCTGACCCAACAGAATGTGGAAGTCATGGAACAATATTATTATCACAAATTTTGCAAAAGATAATTCAAAAACAGCTATAACCGTACTTTGACAGGGAACTACCAGAGGCTCAATCTACATTCAGATGAGAATGTTGTTGTTGCTGTTGTTAAGTGCCACAGAGTCAATTCGGATCCATAGCGACCCTGTATAGGGTTTCCAAGGAGCAGCTGATGAGCTTGAACCACTGACCTTGCAGTTCAAATGACAGGTGAGGATGTAGATATCATTGATATCATTGATGATTTGAAATGGATCTTGACTGAACGCAGAGAATAACAGAAAGATGTTTACCTGTCCTTTATTGACTACAAATAGGCTTCTGACAATGGATCATGATAACTATGGACAGTATTGTAGAATATGAGTATTCTGGAACATTTAATTGTGCTCATGAGACACCTGCACATGGGCCAAAAGGCAGTCATTCGAGCAGAACAAAGAGATGCTGAATGGTTTAAACTCAGGAAAGATGTGTTCCAGGGTTGTATTCTTTTGCCATATTTATTCAATCTGTAAATTAAGCAAATGATCCATATTGCAATAGGCAAATCTGCTGCACAAGACTTCTTTTAAAAGTTTAAGAGCAAAAATGTCAGTTTGAAAACTAAGCTGGACCTGACCCAAGCCATTGTATTTTTAATAGCTTTATATGCACGGAAAAGTTGGAAACTGAATAAGAAAAAATGTAGACGAATTAATGTGTTTATGGTATTGGAGGAAAATGTTAAAAGTACCATGAACTGCTAGAACAAACAAACTTGTGTTAGAAGAAGTGCAGCCAGAATGTTCCTTAGAAGCCTGGATGGAGAGACTTCGTTTCTCATACTTCAGACGTATTATCAGGAACAACCAGTTCCTAAAGAAGGACATCATGCTTTCTACTATGGAGTGTCAGTGAAAAAAGTGGAACCCCCCCAACGAGATGAGTTGGCACAGTGGCAGCAGCATTGGGCTCAAGCTTAACAATGATTGTGAGGCTGGTCCAGGATTGAGTAACCATTGGTTCTATAGTGGATAAGGTTGTTATGAATCAGAACCAGCTCAACACCACCAAAGAACGACAACGTAAATGTTCCTTAGGGTTTTCAAAGCTGTCAGTGTTTATGGGAGCAGACAGTCTCACCTTCCTAACGTGGAGCAAGTGGTGAGTGTGAAACACCAACCTTTCTTTAGCAGTGCAACGATTTACATACTGTGCCACCGGGGTTCTTGGTGATCCTCCACAGTCCTGCAAAAATCAGCCACATACATTAGGTGCCTGAAAAAGCTCACTGTTGCTCTTCTGAGTGCCCCATTCCTGAGCTTCAACCCATAATTGTTCCCATTCAGGTTACCATGGAGAATCACCCTAATTGTAAAAATTCAGGACTATTCATGGTTAGTTCCTTAGCTATGACAGAACTGGTTGGAGTCAGTTTGAAACCACACTTAAAGGAAAAGTAGTAGTTATCCCTCAAAACCTTGCTTAAATGGCCAATTATTTTGTAACCCAGGAACTGCCTGTTAACATACTCTCTGTAAGTCCTTGGAATCACTTTGTTAATGTCTTAAGTTGAGGCATGCTGGTAGAATTCTATCTTGCCTGTCTTTCTTGGGACACGGCCTTCACTTGTTATTTCCAGATTTTACTTAGTAGTCACTCCCAGAATGACTGCCTTTATGCTAGACAGCCCACTGCCCTCTCACGCCTCTCCAATTTGCTAAAATGTTAGCAATTAGCACTGATTTGCTTAATGATGTGCCAAGCCAGACTCTCTAACCTTTATAAGAGAAGCACAATTGTTGGAAAATCTTTATTTTTCACAAATTTGGGGCCTGTTTTGCCAAAGCTTGCTACTGGGATTCCTGGCCGGCATCTTAATTTCCCTGAGATACAATGAAACTCATCAGCTGGCCAGATAACAAAAGGGAATTGCATGTGCACCCGGAAGGGATAAGTAACCTGGAAATGGTAATGTTACTAATACCAGTTTTTGTTTCAAGAACAAAAAGAATAATGTTATTACTGTCAAAGGAATGTATTGCAAAATGCTTTTTATCCTCAAATAATGAAATAACTTCTCCCTATTCCCTTAGACAGGGGATGATTTGCTAATTATGAATATATTGCTCTCTAACTGACAGCCAAGTTACACTACGAATTCCTTTTCCTTTATCTAATATTGATTTGAGAATGTGGTGACTCTGTAGGAAAAGCACTAGACTGCAAACCACACTATCCATGGCTTGAACTCACCAACCCCTTCTTAGGAGAACGATGAAGCTTTGTGCTCCCCAAAAGATTTAACATCTCAAAAATCCCATACAGGATTTCTATTAGTTGGAACACACTTGGTGACACTTAATAAGAACAATGCAATATTGATTTATTGAACCTCCTTTATGTGCAAAAATATTATCTTTCCCAGGAAATTTTCTGTGACTGTCTTTTCCATAGCCTATTCTACTGGCTTCGTTTGTAGATCTGCAGAGATGCATGATCTTAGAATCAATATATGCCTGTGTGTCCTGGTTGCGGCATTGTAGGACAATGCATTGAACTGCAAGGTCAGTTTGAACTACAAGTTCGGCAGTTCAAACCCACCAGCCGCTCCTTGAAAACCCTGTACAGGGTCACTAAAAGTCAGAACCTAACCAACATCAATTAATAACAAAAATATATGCAGATTCCTGATGTGGTGCTGTGGGACAAGCACTCAACCATGAGATCGGTTTGAACTGCAAAGTCAGCAGTTCAAACTCAGCTACTCCTTGGAAACCCTATACAAGATCACTATGGGTTGGAACAGACTCAAGGGCACTTACCAACAACAACATAAGATGGGGAGTCCCAAAATCTTATATAAAGTCTATATTCCTGTTATACATTGATGGACTGTAGAAAAGAAAGAGGTCATCTTATGTTTGGAGTTGAGTGAACCTCAAATATTCATTAGAAAGAGCAATCATTTCACAGAAAATTTGTCTTTCCTTTGTGACTTCATCAACAGTTTTAATGAAGAATTGCTAAATAAGACGAGAGAATGGTTTAAATATACCTCTCCTTTTTTGATGGTTGGAGAGTTTCTGTTGTTAGGTGCCATAACAAAGGTTACAACGCTTCGTGACCATCTGCATAATAGAATGAAATACTGCTAAGTCTTTCACCATCCCCACAATTGTCACTGCATTTTAGCCTACTGTGGCTCCCACTAACTCTATGTATCTTATCCGGGTCTTCCACTTTTCCAAAGGAAGGCAAGCATAATCGCATAAAGTCCTTCTTCAGGAACTGACCCCTTCTGATAACATGTCCAAAGTATGAACGAGATGAAGTCTTGACATCTGAGTTCTAAGGAGCATTCTGATTCTACTTCCTCCAACACAGATTTCTTTGTTCTGGCAGTCCATGGTACTTTTAATGCTCTTCAACAACACCATAATTCAAATGTTATCAATTGTTCTGAGATCTTCCTTATTCATTGTCCAATTTTCAAATGCGTATGAGGTGACTGAAAATACCATGGTTTGGTTCAGATGCACCTGAGTTCTCAAACGGACATCTTGCCTCTTGAACATTTCAAAGAGGTCTTGTGCAGCAGATTTGCCTAATGCAATATACATCGTTTGATTTCTTGACTGCTGTTTCTGCGTTGATTGTGGATCCAAGCAAAATGAGCTCTTTGACAACTTCATTTTTGTAGCATTTATCACCATGTTATTTATCAGTCCATTTGTGAGGATTTTTGTTTTCTTTACAATGAGCACAACACATACTGAGGGCTGCAGTATTCAGTATTCATCAGTAAATATTTTAAGTCCTCTTTGCTTCCAGCAAGCAATGTTGTACATCTGCATATCAAAGGTTGTTAATGAGTCTTTCTCCATACCTGATAACCAGGTTCTTTTTCATATAACCAATATTTATGACTGAGTTACTCAGCACACAATTGAATAAATATGGTGACCGGATACAACCATAGCACAAACATTTCCTAATTTTAAACCATCCAATATCCCCTTGTTCTGGTCAAACTACTGCCTTCTGGTCTATGCACAGGTTCATCATGAACACAATAATGTGTTTTGGGATACTTATTCTTCACAGTAATATCCATAACTTGTTAAACTCTATAGTCAAAAACCTTTGTGTAGTCAACAAACCACAAGTAAACATCTTTCTGTTATTCTCTGCTTTCAGCCAAGTTCCATCTGATGTCAGCAATCATACCCCTAGTTTCAATTCCTCTTATAAATCTGTCTTGAATTTCTAGCAACTCCTTGTTGATGTACTGTTGCAAATGTTTTTCACTCATCTTCAGCAAAATTTTACTTGCATGTGATACAAATGGTGTTGTTTGATTATTTCTGCATTCAGTTGTGTCACCTCTCTTGGAAATGAACACAAATATGGATCTCTTCCAGTCAGTCAGGTATCTGTGTACCAAATTCCTTGGCATAGATGAGTTAGCACCTGAGTGCTACATCAGTTTGTTGAAAGATTTCAGTTTGCATTCCGCCAATTCCTGGAGTCTTGTTTTTCACCAATGCCTTCAGTGTCCAGATATCAACCTTCATGAGTTTCATTTAATTTTCACAACCTACAGTTCTCCTGTATTCATACTTCGTGCATTGCAGGTTTAAATTATTGACAAATGTTTGCAGTTGTTTATCCTCATTTTGAGTTATGCACCATCAGCAAGTCAAGGCCCCATACAGTTTACTCCTTTCACATAATTATGTCCAACTCTACTTTGAAGTCCTGGTGTGGTTCTGTAGGCTAATACTCTGGACTGCAAAGTTCTTAGAAAGGCAGTGTCAGAGATTCAGACTCAACAGCTGCTCCTTACAAACCATATACAGTATTGCTATGGGTCAGAACCGACTTGATGGCACTTAACCACAACAACAACTACTTTGAAGAAGCAATGCTTCCCCAGCTGTATTTTGAGTGCCTTCCGAACTGAGGGGAACAATTTCTGGCTTTATATTTGACAGTACTCGCTATAACTCCTAAGGTTTTCAGTTGTTATACTTTCAGAAATGGTCTACCTCTCCTCCTTCCCAGTCTTTCTTACTCTGAAAGCGCTGGTAAAACCTCTCCACCATGGGTGACCCTGCTGGTATTTAAAATACTGATGGCATAGCTTCGGCATGAAAACAATACATAAGCAACCAGTGGAGAAAGCTCATAGGCAACTGGTGGAGAGTTTCACTACAAGGTAGTTGTCATTTTTCTGCCCCTCATATACCAATTCTTCTTGATTTTCCAGAATTCCATGTGGCTGAATATCACAACACTTCTTCTTCCTTTCTAAGACTTCACTAAGGACTCTCACAAAGGACTCTCACTCACTTCTTCCAACCATATTCTAAAACCTGACAGATGACCTCCTCACCCCACTGCCAGTCAAATGTTCTCAATAATTTGCCTGTGTAGTAAACAACCAGTTATAGGACGAGGAGACTGTAAATTGAAAATACTGTATTTTCTCAGATGTTGGTAGTAGGATAATTATAGATTCCGCTGATTGAAAGGAGTCACTAGGCTTCCAGCAGGTTGACATCTGCACTCAGATTATTGGTCAGAAAATCAATGGGGCCATCGTAGACAGCTGTGCCTTAATATATATATATATACACAAGGAGCTCTGGTAGCGTAGTGGTTACGAATCGGGCTGCGAACCTTAAGGTCAGCGGTTCGAAACTACCAGCCGCTCCGCGGGAGAAAGATGAGGCTTTCTACTCCCGTAAAGATATACACCCTCGGAAACCCTGTACAGGGTCGCTATGGGTCGGAACCGACTCGACGGCACTTAACAACAACAACAACATATACACATACACCTACAGAGACACAAAGCACACACATGCACACAGAGTCACAGACATGCACAAACACACATACACGCACACTCACACACAAACACATGTTGTTGTTGTTAAGTACCTTAGAGTCGGTTCCAACTTGTAGTGACCCTGCACAGGGTTTCCGAGGCTATAAATCTTTACAGGAGCAAAAACCCTCATCTTTCTCCCATGGAACCTATGGTAGTTTTGAACTGCTGACCTTGAGGCTGACAGCCCAACTGGTAACCACTACGCTAGCATTAGCTATTGCATGCTTGCATCTTATCAGCCATGCTGTAACAGTCACTAGAATCTTAAAATATTAAGCTCCATGGTGAAACCTTGTCTGCATTTGAAAGGAGAGGTTAAGTGTCATGTGCTCCATACTCATCTGAGGCTCCAATGTAAAGGGCTTCAGCACTTCATCCAGATCAGTGTGTCGAGTGGCAAGTGACTACACATCATGAAAGAAGTGGTCTGGCCTTAAGAGGCACTTACAAGCTGTCTTTATGAAGAGAGGAGAATTTAGAAATCGAAATGAATTGAAGGCCTGATCTATGATGGTTGTTGCTGTGAAGTGCCATTGAGTCAGCTCCAATTCAAAGGGACCCTAGGTAGGGTTTCTGAGGAGCAGCTGGTGAGTTTGAGCTGCCGACCTTGCAGTTCAAACAATCTGTCAGTCTCATGCTTATCCTACAGCACCACACCAGGACTCCATTTTGATTGTGCTTCCTAAAGAAGGCTAAGGAGATGCTTCATTTTAGTAATTCCTTAAGTTTGGAATCATGTAGCACAGAATTTTAGAGCTCCAAATGTCTTTATATCACATTAACTTAGATCTCATTTCTTAACAATAAAGAAAAGGTGAACTGAAAAATTAAAATGACTCGCCCAAGGTCATAACTGATAAACAACCGATAGACAGCACAGTCCTACTTCTGAAAATAAAATAAAATAAAATAATTTCCATATAAACTGCCTCCTAAACGTGAACATTTTCTTCCTTTTTCAGCATTGAAGCTTATTCTCTCATCTTGCACATTAGAGAGAAAAACAAGCAAACATACTGTATACATGTGAATTCCTAATTAATGTAATTAACCTAAAAAATATTGAGCCATGGTATCTCACCTTTTCAAGGCTCTGAGTAATGCAAGTAGTCTCTTTTAAAAGATACCATGGGGAAAACAAAGTTGGATATCCATTCTGACATAAAAAAATAAAGTCATATAGCAGCTTGAAATAGATAGAAATTCTCATATAGAGTCTAATGCTAGTAGGTAGGATCCTTTGCTTGTCAATATTTATAGATTTTGTAATCACAATTTGGATTATATTTCCTGCAATGGCACTGTAGGACCAGCATTGGACTGTGAAACACAGGTCAGTGGATCAAACCCACTGCCTTCTCCTAGGAAACCCTATGTGTCAGAACCGATTCAATGCCACATAACAACAACAACAACATCCTTATTTATAAATAGTAATTTAAAAACAAAAATTCCCTCTTGTGGCATAGAAAAATGGAGATAAAAATATTCTCTTTCTTTCACAGTATTTTATTTTTAATATTAATGTATTTATTGTTCCACTTCAGTGTTGGAATAAATGTGAGGCATGATAAGCCCATTACGAGCATTGGGGGACTTTTGAGTTCAATCAACGTATTGATTCCCAAAGGGCTGATAAACAGAGTTTCAGGAAATTATTACAATCTTTTTCTTCTTATTAAAGCCCTTAGTGAGTAGTTTCCTCTAAGCAAGAAATTCACTCACAAGTGACTCTTCCCACATCACTGTGCTCACAGTAAAATGAGGGAGCCTGGTGGACAAAAGGCCACATCTGTGTTGTGAAATAGCATATGGTCCAGCTTGTTCACAACCTAATTTGTCAGCCTATAGCTTACATTCTTATGGCTTCATCCAACACACTGAATCACATCATTAACAACTCTCAACCTGTCTTTTCAACAGCTTCTATTGCATGCCCTCTCTTCTTAAATTTCCTCCTGCACTCATTTCTTGTATCTTGACAACACACACACCTACATACACCCCACAGATCACAAAGCTCTTTCCTCCATGCTATCTGGAATACTACTGCAATTTCTGGCTATGCTGTTATTTTTCTCTTTACATCTCTCATATTCTGGCATGTGTTTGCACTATAGTTCTCATTTTATTGTATTCAGTATAAAAGATTTCAGGTGGGATTGCTAGATGAAAGACTTGGAAGATCAAAGCCAAGCTTTGCAGGAGAGTATGAAGACAATGATCCACATGCAAGCGACAGTGTCAGGAGACACCATGTTTGTAGTCGCTGTTCTTCCTTTATGACAAGATATGAAGTGCACATTTCTAATATGCAATACATGCTTTTCTGAACATAGACTTAAAGCAAAGCCAACAGAACTTTCAGTTCTTTGTATTGAAGAGAGCAAACTATACTTATTTTTTTTTGCATATGACCAATATAAAAAGCTTTTTGATTATAAATTTTCCCAATGTATAGTAACAAGGTATATGGATTTCTTCTTTATTCATTTACAGTTAAACATAAATACAGGATCCCTCCATTTGCTGCACATAAATGGGTATTTGAATCACTTAATAGTTGCTATATGGAGTCCCGGTATGATGCCATAGGATAAACACTCAACCTCAAAGTAATTTTGAACTGCAGGGTTGGTAGTTCAAACTCACCAGCCCTCCTCAGAAACCCTAAACTCAGTAGCTATGAGTCACAACCAACTTGACAGCTCACAACAACAGCAACAACAGTCACTATACGAGTCCACATTCATCTTACCAACTCACCTAACAAAGCTCCTGGGTCCACCAGAGCCAAAATATGACCTTGAACACATCTCAACTGAATTTGGAGATCATCGGAAGAACAAATTCAATAAATTAGGTAGTGATGACCAAAGACCAGAAAGTTGTGGGATGTTATCAAAAGCATACTACAGGAAGAAAGCAATGTGTCACTAACAAGACAAGAAAGAAGAAAAAGACAAAAATGTATGCCAAAAGAGACTATGAAACTTGTTCTCCAACATAGAGAGAAGCTAAAGCAAATGAAGAAATGAGGAGGTAAAAGAGCTGAACAGAAAATTTCAAAGGTTAGTTCTAGAAGACAAAGTCAAATGTTATATAATGAAATGTGAAAAGCCCTAAAGTTAGAAAACCAAAGGGAAAGAACACACTCAGCATTACTAAAGCTGAGGAAACTGAAGAAAAAATTCAAGCCTCAACTCACAATATTGAAGAGTTCTACGGGCTAAATACTGAATGAGGCAGAAAGTATCAAAAAAAAAAAAAGATGGAAAGAATGTGCAGAGTCATTGTACCAAAAAGAACTGGTACTGTTCACCCATTTCAAGAAGTAGCATATGATTAAGAGTCAATGATATTGAAGGAAGAAGTCCAAGGTGCACTGAAGGCATTGGCAAAGAATAAGGCTCTGGGAATTGATGAAATGCAAATTGAAATCTTTCAACAGACTGATTTAGAACCGGAAGCACTCACTCATCTATGCCAAGAAATTTGGAAGACAGCTACCTGGCCAACTGATTGGAAGAAATCGATATTTGTGCTCATTCCAGAGAGAGGTGACCCAACGGAATGCTGATATTATTGGACAGTATCATTAATATCACATGCAAGTAAAATGTTGTTAAAAATAATTCAAAAATGGCTGAAATAATACATTGACAGAGAACCGCCAGAGGTTTAATTTGGAATGAGGAATATTTTTGCTGATGTCAGATGGATCTTAGCTGAAAGCAAATGATACAAGAAAGACATTTACCTGTGCTTTATTGCCTATGCAAAGGCTTTCAGTTGTGTGGATCATGACAAGGTATGGACAGCATTGCAAATACTGAGTATTCCAGAACACTTAATTGTGCTCATGAGGTACTTGTACCTGAACCAAGAGACAGTTGTTCGAACAAAACAAGGGAACACTGAATGGTCTAAAATTAGGAAAGGTGAGCACAATGGTTGTATTCTTTCACCATACTTATTCAATCAGCATGCTGAGAAAATCAAGAAACTGGATTATATGAAGATGAACATGACATCAGGATTGAATTAAGAATCACTAAAAATCTACAAGTGAGTCCTGGTGTGGCGCTGTGAGTTAATATGCCAGACTGCAAAGCCAGTTGAACTGCAAGGTTGGCAGTTCAATCTCACCAACTCCTCCTCAGAAACCCTACATAGGGTCGCCATGGGTCGGAACCAACTCGACGACACTTAACAACAACATAATAACAATCTACAATATGCATATGATGCAACCTTGCTTTCTTAAAAGCAAAGAGGATTTAAATACCGATGAAGAGGAGAGACCACACACTTCACTATAGGTTGAACCTCAATGTAAAAAAAAAGCAAAACAAAAACAAAAATCCTCACCACTGGACCAATAAAAAACATCCATATAAATGGAGAAAATATTGAAGTTGTCAATGACTTCATTTTGCTTGGGTCAACCATCAGGAAGCAGCGGTTAAGAAGTCAAATGACACACTGCATTAGGCAAATCTGCTGCACATGACCTCTTTCAAGTGTTCAAGAGCAAAGATGTCAGCTTTAGGACTAAGGTGTGCCTGACCCAAGCAGTAATATTTTCAATAACCTCACATGCATGTGAAAATTGGACAGCGAAGAAAGAAGAACATAGAATGGATGCATTTGAGTTGTGGTGTTATAGGAAATATTAAAAGTATCATGGACTGACAAAAGAACAAATAAATCTGTGTTGGAAGAATTACAGATAGAATGTTCCTTAGAAGCCAGGATGGAGATGTTTCCCCTCTCACACGTTGTACATACTACCAGGTGGGACAAGTTACTGGAGAATTACATCATATTTGGTAAAGTGAAGGGTCAGTGAAAAAGAGTAAGACCCCAATGAGATAGATTGGCACAGTGGCAGCAGCAATGCTTTCAAGTGTAGCAATCATTGTAAGCTTGACACTGAACTGGGCAGTGTTTCGTCTGTTGTGCACCAAAGAACATCACCAATCACCAAAGAACATCACCAATCTCCAGGGAGCAAATACCCAAGCATAACTCACTGCCATCAAGTTGGATCTGACTCATGGTGACCCTGTTCAGGTTTTCGCAGGCTATACATCTTTATAGGGGCAAAAAAGCTCAACTTTCTTTTTTTTTA
>NW_006408539.1:18234440-18235202 GCF_000296735.1 Chrysochloris asiatica
GACCTTGCAGTTCAAAAGGCTCTGCAGTCTGGTGCCTTAACCCACAGAGCCACAGTAGGACTGCCTTGTTGCTGGTGGTAAAAACCACCTCAAGACATCTCAGATTGTGCTGGCTTATGCCTTGATGGGCAGGCCTGAGCCTCGGAGGTTGGGCAGAGGGCTAGCCTAGGCAGGGGGGTGGAGGGCGGGGTTAGTGGCTGCAGGCAGATGGAGTCCCTGTCTGACGACATCAAGAAATGCCTCTCTCTGTCTCCCTGCACAGTGGGTACCCGACCTGCCCTACATCCATGCCCAACAACGCCTCCCGTGACAATGAGACCCCCCTCCCTCATGAAGGACTGTGCCAGTTCCTGTGACCCCGCTGGCTCTCTGGGCGTGCCCGCCCTCCAAACGGGTCTGCTCAAGCCCTGTGCTCCAAGCTCCAAAGTGGGCTGGCTCAGTCCCAGAGCAGGAGCCAAGTGCAGGCGAGTGTAGGTGGGTAGAAGCTCAAAATGCCCACAACTTCTCAGCAGCTTGATCCTTCAAAAAAGCAAGTCCACAATGTTGAAGGCTAAAGTCTTATGTTTGCCCAAAGGCTGTCTGTCTACCAGGCGGGGGCCTCCCCTGTGCGATACCACCCACACCTTCCCCGGAACCCACACACCTGTACTGCCCAGTCAGGGAAGCGCCGGAAGTCCAACTTCAACTTTCTTTTAAGAAGTGGTTGGAAAGTTAGAATTACTAATCCTGTGGTTGGCAGTCCAGTGCTGATTCTAGTGCACC
>NW_006408539.1:18236167-18242052 GCF_000296735.1 Chrysochloris asiatica
GTACATGAGGTCTCTGTGAGTCAGAACCAACTCAACAGCACCTAACAACGCAAACAAAATACATAAAAAAAGGTTTGTCAACATTGTAAGACTATGAAAAAATTGTCCTATAAATACTAACTAACCATATGGACTTCTTTTTAAATGTCAGATACTATGAGTTTTATTTAATATGCTTCAATAACTCTCCAAAACCCAGTGAGCAAGGTAATCTTGTTGTTGTTTTGTTAACTGTATTCTATTTGGTTCTGACTCATAGTGACCCTGTATATGGTGTCCAATAGTTAATATTATCAGGAAAGAAATTGGAACAAAAGGTGTGTATATCACTTGAAAAAGAGATGCCACTCCAGGGTCACATTCTACTGTGTCTCTGCCATGGTGCTACAGGGTCAGCCCCGGACTTCAAACTACAAGGTCTGCAGTTCTAACCCACCAGCTGCTCCTCGGAAACCTTACAGAGGGTTGCTATGAGTTGAAACTGACTTGACAACACTTAAAATAAAATAGTTATATTTAAGTAATCATGACTGCTGCTTGTTCAGCCTTTATGTAGTTCGCTGTCTCGTTTAGAAAATCATATCACTGTTTGTGCAGTGTATCTTTGATTTTTAATAAGAACTGGGACAAAATGCACCTCTCTGTACTGGCTGATTCCTATTATGGTTAAACATCTGCATATCCATTTAACATCTATCATAGTGGGAATCTGGGTATTACAAAGAGCAACAAATAACATGTAACATAAATGAACAGTTAAGGGAGGGGTGATAGCTGAATTTTGATTGTGAACACTTTGGGCAGAATAGTAGTTCACTCTTCCTTTGTTTATTATAGTACTTATGAGTCTGTTCAACCATTTCATGGGAGCATGGCATCTCCATACACATGTACTGGACTGCAAACCACAAGTTCGGTGGTTCAAATCCACCAGATGCTCTAAGGGAGAAAGATGAGACTTTCTACTCTTGCAATAATTTAATGCCTCAGAAACCCTATACAGGGATGCTATGATTCGGTACCAACTCAATGACAATTAACTACAACAACAACAACAACAATTTCATGAATCCAGTGATGTGTATAGAGGGATAAAGATAAGTAGGTATGGAAAGGGGAAGAGTAGATATACTGCTAACGTGCTGTGACCTTAAATAGCATGGAATTCCTAGTATCCATTATGTTCATAGGTTCTGAACATACAGAGTAATCATCTCTTGTGTATCTCTATTTCTACATCACTGTTTGTGGTACTTCACATATTAACAATAAAGCATAGAGCATGGTACTTCATCCTATGAAATTTACAGTCTGGGGGATGAGAATCCATCTGTATTTCTGAAGCAGTCAAAAGTTATACAATTGCAAAATATTTTTTGTTTTTAATTAAAAAAATTTTTACACAATTGCCAACTCTCCATCAACAGTGCAATCAATGAATATATCATGACATATCAAAGTAGCAAGCTGAGAAAACGAGCAAGCTACTTCTTCATATAAAAGCATAGATAGCTTTCACAAATATGTTGTTGCTATATATGAGTAGGTTCCAACTCAGAGTGACCTTGTGTTGGATTTCTGAGGAGAGACTAGTAAGTGTGAACCACTGACCTTTCAGTTAGCAGTCCAGTGTTTATCTTACAGTGCCAAACCAGGATTCCTTCACAAATATGTTAACCAAAAGAAGGCAGGTCTAAAAGAACATATTTTCCTATGAGACACTATTATGTAATGCTAAAAAATGCATTATGGTGTCAGGAGTTAGGATAACAACCATTTGTGGATTTGGGAGAGGGGCATAAGAAGGCCATCTAAGATGTTGGTGAGAGTTTATTTCTTGATTAATCACATACTTGTGTTCACTTTATGATAGCTCAAAGATATGGGCTTCAATTTTTTTTATAGTTTTATTGACATGTGCACTTTGATTTGGGCATTTTTTTTTTCTCAATAAATATCTTACTTTGATCATCAAGCAAATATTTAATTATCTTGCATTTTGCAGGAAATCAATATTCAAGACTGAAACATACACATTTTAAAAGAAGTTGAACAAGTGTGGGAAGGCAAAAAGGATAATTCTAATGAGTATATAGAAATTTGGTAGAATTTATTTCCATATATTCATGTGTGTTTCAAATGTAGTTATACAGTAGAGCACACAGGGAGGGGAAGTTCTGAAAACTTTGTAGTCCTAACCAAACACACTGAGAGAAAAATTCAAATGGGGACACCTAGGTCAATTCAAATAACAGTCCACAAAGACAGTGTTCTATATCCTACTTTGGTGAGTAGTAACTGGAGATTTAAAAACTTGTGAGTGATCATCTAAGATGCAACAGTAGGTCTCTCCATGTCTGGTAAAAATGACAGTGAAAAGAAAATCAAAAACTGAATGAAACAAGAAATCCAAAGAACTAATGGAACATACAAACCACAGCCTCCACTACCCTCAGACCAGCGAGCTAGATGGCTCCCAGCTACCACTACTGGTCATTCTGTTATCACAAAAGACTTGGAGAAAAAAAAAAATAGAGAAAATATCAAAATCATAACAAAAGACCAAATTTACTGGTTTGATAAACACTGATGGAACACTTGAGACTGTAGCTTTTTTTTTGTTGTTGTTGTTGTTAGGTGCCAGAGAGTCACTACCAACTCATAGTGACCACATGCACAACACAACAAAACACTACCTGACCCTGCACCAACCTTAAAATTATTGCTAAACTTGAGCCTGTTGATGTTGCCACTATGTCAATCCATCTCATTGGAGGTCTTCCACTTTTTTGCTGACTCTTCACTTTAATAAGCATCAAGTCTTTCTCCAGAGACATGTCCCTCCTGATAACATGTCTGCAGTGTGAGAGATGAAGTTGGGCCATCCTGGCTTCTAAGCAACACTCTGGTTGTGTTTTTTCCAATACAGATTGGTTAGCTCTTTTGGCGATCCATGGTATTTTTGGTATTCTCCTCTAAAACCACAACACCATGGCTCAAATGCATAAATCTTTTTACAGCCTTCTTTATACATCACTGACCATTCATGTGCATTTGAGGCTGTTGAAAATACCATGGTTTGGGTGAGACGCACCTTGATCTTCAAACTGACATCTTTGTTCGCGTACACTTTAAAGAGGTCTTGTGCAGCAGTTTTGACTAATGTAATATGTCGTTTGATTTCTTGACTGCCGCTTCCATGAGTGTTGATGGCTGATCCTAGCAAATGAAGTCTTTGACAATTTGGATCTTTCCTCCATTTACATGGATGTTGTTTACTGCTGCAGTGCTGAGGACTTTTGTCTTCTTTACATTGAAGTGCAACCCATACCAAAAGCTGTTTTCTTTGATCTTCATCAGTAATTATTTTGGGTCCTCTTCACTCTCAGTAAGTTAAGATTGCATTAGCTGCATATTGCAGCATTCCTCGAATCCTGATGCCACATTTTCCTTCATCTAATCTAGTTTCTCAGATTCTCTGTGCTCAGCATACTGATTGATTAAGTATGGTAAAAGAGTTCAACACTGGCACATACCTTTGTTAATTTTAAACCATTCAGTTTTTCTTTGTACTGTTTCAACAATTGCTTCTTGGTTGATGTACAGGTTTCTCTGAGCGTAATTAAGGGTTTCAGAACATTCATTCTCAACAATGTTGTCCATGGCTTGTCATGATCCACACAATCAGAAACTTTTCCATAGCCAATAAAGCACAGGCAAATATCCTTCTGGTGTTCTTGCTTTCAGCTAAGATCCATCTGACATCTACAATTGTATTCCTCGTTCCATGTCCTCATCTGAACCCAGCTTTAACTTTCATTCCTTCTCTGTCAATGTACATTTGCAATTGTTTTTGGATTATCTTTAGCAACATTTTACTTGTTGTTGTTGTTGTTAAGTGCCATCGAGTCGGGTCCAACCCATAGCGACCCTGTACAGGGTTTCCGAGGGTGTAAATCTTTACGGGAGTAGAAAGCCTCATCTTTCTCCCGCGGAGCGGCTGGTAGTTTCGAACCGCTGACCTTAAGGTTCGCAGCCCGATTCGTAACCACTACGCTACCAGAGCTCCTTAACATTTTACTTGTAGGAGATACTTATTATATTGTCTGATGATTTCCCCATTCCTTTGGGTCACTTCTATTTGGAATGGGCACAAATATGGATCTCTCCTTGTCAGTTGGCCAGGTAGTTGTCTTCCAAATTTCTTGGCATAGGTGAGTGAGTGCCTCTGGTGCTTCATCAGTTTGTTGAAATATTTCAATTTGTATACCATCAATTCCCACAGCTTTGTGCTTTGCCAATTCCATCAATTCACCTTGAACTTCTCCTTCACTGTTGTTGGCTCTGATTCATATGCTACCTCTTGAAATGGTTGAACATGGACCATTTCTTCTGGGTACAGTGAATCTGTGCATTCTTTCCATCATCTTTTGATACTTTCTGCAAAACTCAATATTTTGCCCATGGAATCCTTCAATATTGCAAGTTGATGGGTAGATTTTTTTCTTCATTTTCTTCAGCTTAACTAATGCTGAGATGTCAGTCAATTTGATTTCTGTGTATTCCATATGGTGAGATCCATGTGTATAGTCATCATTAATGCTGTTTAAAAAAGGTATCTGCAATGAAGTAATCATTGGACTTACAAAATTATATCATGTGATATCCAGCATTGTTTCCTTTACCAAGGCCATATTTTTCAACTACTGGTCCTTCCTTATTGTTTCCAGCATTTGTAGTCTAATCACCAGTAATTATCAATATAGCTTGATTGCATGTTTGATCAGTTTATCATCCTAGGAGGTTAAAAAACTGTTGCTTTGATATTTTCCTGAAATCCCATCTTTACAATCCCAAAGTCTAAGAGGATTGTATCTTAAAACACTGTTTTGAATATCAAACTTAGATCCGAGTGTATTTGAAGTTGCTATTGGCTAGATGACACCACAAGTCTGTCAGTTTGTCATACTGTGGCTTGTGAGTCACCATGATTCTGGAAACTATGCCACACATATTTTAAATACCAGCAGGGTCACCCAAGGTGGACAGGTTTCAGATGAGCTTCCAGACAAACACAAACTAGGAAGGAAGAGTGATGAACTACTTCCAAATATTTATTCAGAGAAACACTGTAAGATATAGTGCAGGAAAATGGACGGCACTGAAAATGAGCCTGGGGAAGAGCTGCCTCCTCAAAGCAGAGTTGACCGTTATGAAGTGAATGGAGTAAAGCCCATGGGAGAAAAGCCTGCAGGACCTTCATTTGCTGATGGGCCACAAATCAAAATGAAGAGAAACAGCTGTAAACATCCAACGAAAATTGGAACATGGAATGTACGAAGCATGAATCTGGGAAAATCGGAAGTTGTTAAAAAATGAAATAGAATGCATAAATATCAATATCTTAGGCATTAGTGAGCTGAAATGGACTGGTATTGGCCATTTTGAATCTGACAATGAAATGGTTTACTATGCCGGGAATGACAAATTGAAAAGGAATGGTGTTGCATTCATCGTAAAAAAGAACATATCCAGATTAGTCATGAGCTACAAAGCTGTCTGTGATAGGAAACTATCCATGCACCTACAGGGAATCCCTGTTAATACCACTATTATTCAAATTTATGCACCAACCACAAAAGCCAGTGAGGATAAAATAGAAGAATTCTACCAACTTCTTCAATCTGAAATCGATCAAACATGCAATCAAGATGTCTTGATCTTTACTGGTGCTTGGAATGCAAAGGTTCAGAGCAGAGAGGAAGAATCAGTAGTTGGAAAATATGGCCATGGTGATCGAAATGATGCTGGAGAACAAATGATAGAATTCTGCAAAACTTATGATTTGTTTATTTCAAATACCTTCTTTAAACAGCATAAGAGAC
>NW_006408539.1:18243812-18259784 GCF_000296735.1 Chrysochloris asiatica
TGGTATTTTCAATAACCTCATCTGCATGCGAAAGCTGGACAGTGAATAAGGAAGACCGTAGAAGAATTGATGCTTTTGAGTTATCGAGTTGGAGGGAATATTGAAAGTGCCATGGCTGCCAAAAAGAACCAATAAATCCATTTTGGAAGAAGTGCAGTCAGAGTGCTCCTTGGAGGCCAAGATGACCAAAATTCATCTCTTATACTTCAAACATATTGTCAGGAGGGACTAGTCACTGGAAAAGGATATCATGTTTGGTAAGGTGGAGGGTCAGAGGAAAAGAGGAAGACCTCCAGCGAGATGGATGGGCCTAGTGACAGCATCAGTGAACTCAAGTGTGGCAACAGTAGTGAGGTTGGCCCAGGATCAGGCAGTGTATTGATATAGAGACTGTGCATAAGATCACTACGGGTCAGTAAAGACTCAATGGTACCTAACAACAACAACAATTGGCTAGGTATATTTTAAAAAGCAATTTTTATAAAAATTTTCCTTATTGGAGTAAATACATAGGTCACAAAACATGTACCATTGCAACTTCTTTGCATGTACTCTTTGGTGATGCTGATCATACTACTCATGTTAAAACAAAGTTTCATTGATGCTGCGTATGTTACCTCACCTGGTCCTTTCTGCTGCTAAATTCTAACCCTTTTATTTTCTTCTTCCATTACTCCTTTACATGTTGTATTCTGAGAAAGTGAGACATTTTTCACTTGTTTTCACTTCATTGCCATCCTAATTTATTATTTTTTTCCCAAAGCATGAAGTGCCACAGATTCACAAAGCAGGTTAAAGACATATTATTTCAAGATTGCTTCCCTGTAGGTCTGTTATTGTTGTTTAGTGTGTTAGAGTTGTCTCTGGCTCATAGTGACACCATGCACAACAGAAGAAAACACTTCCTAGCCTTGCACCATCCTCACAAGCATTGGCAGTCTGAGTCTATTGTTGTAGCCTCTGAGTCTCTGTATCAATCCATCTCATTGTGGATCTTCCACGTTTTGTCTAACCCTTTAACTTACCAAGCAGATGTCCTTCTCCAGGGACTGGTTGTTCCTATTATCATGCCCAATGTACCTGAAACAAAGCCTTGTCATCCTCACTGCTAACAAGTATTTTAGTTGAACTTTTTCCTAGGTGGATGTGTCTGTTCTTGTAGCAGTCCATGATGTGCTCAGTAGTGTTTGCCAACATTGTAATTCAAAATTATCAATTCTCTTTCAGCCTTCCTCATTCATTGTCCAGCTTTCATATGCTGATGTTACTTTATAAACTTAAATGTCATCCAATTGATTCTGACTTATAACAACCCTGTATAGGGTTTCAGAGGAGCTACTAGTAGGTTGTGTGGATCATGACCAGCTATGAACAACATTGTGAAGTATGAGTATTCCTGAACACTTAATTGTGCTAATGAGGAACTTGTACATGAACCACAAGACAGTTGTTTGAACAGAACATGGGAACACTGAATGGTTTAAAATTAAGAAAGATGCGACAAGCATGTATTCTTTTACCATATTTATTCAACCTGTATGCTGAGCAAATAATCCAAGAAGCCAGGCAATATATGAAGAAAAACATGGTGTCAGGATTGGAGGAAAACTCAGTAACAACCTGCGATATGCAGATGATACAACCTTCCTTGCATAAAGTGAAAAGGACTTAAAATATTTACTGATGAAGATCCAAGACCACAGGTTTTGGTATGGATTGCATCTCAATGTAAAGAAAACAAAAATCCTCACCACTGGGCCAATAAACAACATTCTTATCAATGGAGAAAAGATTGAAGTTGTCAAGGACTTCATTCTTTTTGGATCAAATATCAACACACATGGGAGCAGCAGTCAAGAAATCAAACGATGTATTGCATTAGGCAAAACTGCTGCACAAGACCTTTTTAAAGTGTTGAAGTGCAAAGATGTCAGCTTGAGGACTAAGGTGGGCCTGACCCACGCCATGGTATTTTCAATAGCCTAATATGCATGTGAAAGTTGGACAATGAATAAGGAAGACCATAAAAGAATTGATGCTTTGAGTTATGGTGTTGGAGGACAATATTGAAAGTGTCATGGACTGCCAAATGAACCAACAGATTTGTTTTGGAAGAAATGCAGCCAAAATGCTCCTTGGAGACCAGGTTGGCCAAACTTCATCTCTCATACTTCAGACATATTGTCAGGAGGGAGCATTCACTGGAAAAGAATATCATGTTTGGTAAGGTGGAGGGTCAGAGAAAAAGAGGAAGATCCCCAGCGAGATGGATTGGCAAAGTGTCAGCATTAATGGGCTCAAATGTGGCAAAATTGTGAGGTTGGCCTAGGACTGGGCAGTGTTTCATTCTGTTGTGCATAGAGTCACTATGCGTCAGTACTGACTTGTTGGCACCTATCAACAACAACAACTAGTGGGTTTGGACCACCGACCATAGAACTCTACATGCTTATGAGGCAATTGAAAATGTCATGACTTGTGTCAGGTATACTTTATCCTCATGGTGAGTTGTTTGCCTTTTGATATTTTAAAAAGGACTTTTGTAGCAAATTTATGCAATGTAATAAATCATTTGATATCTTGACTGCTGTTTCCATGGATGTTGACAGTAGATTCAGATAAAATTAAATCCTTGGCAACTTTCTTCTTTTCTCCATTTATCATTATTCTGCTTATTAGTCCAGATGTGAAGATTTCTGTTTTCTTCTTGTTCAAATGTTATACAAACTAATGGCTGTAGTCTTTGATCTTCATCCATAGTAAGTCATGTCTTCTTCTTTTCAGCAGTAAATTGTATCATCTGTATATCATAGGTTGTTAATGAGTCTTCCTCCAATCCTGATACCACATTCTTCTTCATAAAATCCAGCTTCTCTGACGCTTTGCTCAGCAAACAGATTGAGTAAGTATTGTGAAAGGTTATAATCTTGTTGCACACACATTCCTGACTTTAAGTCACGTAGTAGCCTCTTGTAATTTTCAAAGATCTATGGTGAAAGAATACAACCCTGTCACACATCTTTCTTAAATTGAAATCAATCAATGTTCCCATGTTCTCTTCACACAACTGCTTCTTGGTCCACGTACAGATTCTTCATGAGCACAATTAAGTGTTACGAAATACTCATACTTCACAATGTTGGCCGTAGCTTGTCATAATTCACACAACCCAGTAGAAGCTCCTCTGAAACGCTATATAGGATTGCTATAAGTCTTTTGGACTTCAACTTCCATCACTTGTTTGCCTGTTTGTTGTATTGTGGTTGCCTGCATGTTGCTGGTATACTGGGAGCTATGCCACAGATATTCAAATGTCTGGTTAACAAGTTCCAAGGGGTCTCCATGACTAAAGCAGATGATGAAGAATGAACTGACTATCTACACTGAAAAATATTGGCCAATGAAAAAAAACAGCAGCAGAAACTGTAGGTTTGGCTTTGTAAATTCAATCAGTGAAATGATAAGGAAGTGGGGATTAGTGGTACTATGAAGTCTAAGAAAGATTTTATTAAACAATTTATCAAGGCCTTAGTTTACATTATGTTGTTCTCTCTTTTTCTCACTCAACTTTTCTGCTGAAAAAATGTCCAACTCCCATTGGATTTCTGCTTATAGCAATGGCCTTGCACGATGGGTAGTAACTAAAAACTTGTACTTGGGGAAGAAAGAGGAGGAAAATGTTTAATTGCTCCTGTAACAACAGTATATCTACATGCAAGCCTTCTTCCACTGGTATAATCTCAAACTAATTGGTATCAAACACACACACACACACACAAAAAAAAACCAGAGTGGAAGAAGATCTTGGCATTCATACAGTCAAACCATTCATCTTGATACTCTAAATCATAGCCTTAGATCAAGCTGGACTTTAG
This sequence comes from Chrysochloris asiatica, assembly GCF_000296735.1. Taxonomy (NCBI): domain Eukaryota; kingdom Metazoa; phylum Chordata; class Mammalia; order Afrosoricida; family Chrysochloridae; genus Chrysochloris; species Chrysochloris asiatica. Next base: position 18,247,688 of record NW_006408539.1, read on the forward strand.
TACCTTAATTGCACACAGAGTTGTCCTCACTCCATTGGTTTCTAATGTTGTGTCCTGATCTTGTACTAAAGAACACTAGATCAAAACAACTATACCAAAATACCAGTGTACTTACCATAAAGTACTGTGGCCACTCACTGTCTTCTTTGCCCTTCATTGTCTTCTTTGAAAAGCATGGGCATTTCTCATAGAAAACAGGGAAGAGATCCCATGCTTTCCTTATGGAGCTAGCTTTCTGTCTCTTCTCTGTAGAAGAATTATACAAGGAAACATCTTTCTTTTCACTTTGGCTTCTAAAAAGATTAAAGCAGTATTTGAAGCTGTAATAGAACAAGTCTGTTCTGTGTGTCTGCATTTATAAAGAACTCTGTGATTCTGAGTTTTCATTTCCTACTTGGTCATTATTTTCATGAAAGCATTTCATCAATGGCATTTATGATGTGAGAATGTAATTAGCTCTATTTTCCCTGGGAAATTTTGATATATTCTTGTTAAGTGAGTTTTCCTAACTAAATAGAGATTGTCTGTAGGCTTCAATATGACATACACAGGAATAGACAAGGGATAATTACTTTTTAAGGTGTTGGTGTTATGAGAACAATGTCCAGCAATCTTAAGAGCAGGTCATCTAGAAAGTTCTCATTGCAAAGAAATTCTTAAGCTGAGGGCTGAGTGTTAAGTAGGCATTAATCTTCTGTTGAAGGCTTCCAGAAAATGGATCTCAGGCATTCAGATATTTGAATATGGATGTGAATGTACTGAGGTGAGAAATTGTGGAATGGTAAAATTGTGGAATGAAAAGATTAGTGTGGTTGGAGCTTGGTGAATAAGTAACAGGAGACTGTAGGCAATGAGGGTAGGGAGATTAGCAGGAGCAGAACAAGCAGGTGTTTTATAGAACCCAAAGACTAACTCTAAAATATTAATACAAAATAATGGCATGGTGTATTTTAAAATATCATTCTGTGGTCAATAGATGGAAAGAAGGCATGAGTGAAAGTAGAAGACATTTAGCATGCTACTTCAGCAGCTTAAATAGGAGACTAGAGTGCTTTTCTTAAGAGTTAGCCAATGTGGAAATGGTGGCTTGAATCACAGAGAACAGCTGATGTTAGAGAACTTAGTGATGGGTTATTGCAGTGAAGAAAAAAACATACTTGGGATAACTTCCAAATTTCCATCTTAAGCTTTTTATTGGTTAACAGTGTCAGTTAGTGACATGAGAAAGACTGAAGAGTGATAGATTTACTCAAAAAGAGCAAATAATCAGTTTGGGATATAATTATTTTGGTTTGTGTTTGCTTTCTTTTCTCTGTTTGTTTGTGTGTATTTCTATGTGTTATTTCTTCTTATGTTTCTTGTCTTTCTCCTGTTTATTTCCTCCTCCACTTTCTGATTTGAGATATTTAAGTGAAGATTTCAAATAGGAAGTTTAGATCCACTCATCCAAATCTCAAAGAGGCAAGTGGCCTAGAGATTTTGCTTTGTCTTGATCCCCAGCCATATATATTCTATTACAACCATGGCAAAAGATAAGAGAGGTTCAGAGAAAATTTCCAAAAGAATACTGAAAGTCCAGAGGGAACCCTTGAGGAATTCTAACATTTATAGATCTAATAGAGCAGAAAGAGATTTAAGAGGACTACCAGGAATGTAGGAAGCCCTGGTAGCTTTGTGCTTTACAAACTTTCTACTCCCATAAAGATTTGCAGCCTTGGAAATCCTATACAGGGTCACAATGAGTTAACAGACTCAGTTAACTGAGTCCCTACCCTGACCTCCACCCCCACCACCTACCACCGCCACCAGGAATGCATCGCTGAAACCAAACGCAAGGAGTGAATGATTAAATATATGGTGTCTAAACAATATATATGTGGCTCTGTGGGTTAAGGCACCAGACTGCAAAGCCATTTGAACTGCAAGGTCAGCAGTTCAAGCTCACCAACTGCTCCTTGGAAACCCAATACAGAGTAGCTATGGGTCGGAAACGACTTGACAGCACTTAACAACAACAACAAATATACGGTATGGATTACATCTCAATGTCAAGAAAAGAAAATTCCTCACCACTGGACCAATAAACAACATTCTTATCAATGGAGAAAAGATTGAAGTTGTCAAGGACTTCATTCTTCTTGGATCAACTATCAGCTCTCATGGAAGTAGCAGTCAAGAAATCAAACGACACATTGCATTAGGCAAATCTGCTGCACAAGACCATTTTAAAGTATTGATGAGCAAAGATGTCAGCTTGAGGACTAAAGTGCGCTTGACCCAAGCCAGGGTATTTTCAATAACCTCATATGCATGCGAAAGCTGGACAGTGAATAAGGAAGACCATAGAAGAATTGATGCTTTTGAGTTATGGTGTTGGAGGAGAATACTGAAAGTGCCATGGGCTGCCAAAATAACCAATAGATCCATTTTGGAAGAAGTGCAGCCAGAGTTTTCCTTGGGCCAAGATGGCCAAACTTCATCGCTCATACTTCAGACGTATTGCCAGGAGGGTCCAGTCGCTGGAGAAGGATATCATGTTTGGCAAGGTGGAGGGTCAGAGATAAAGAGGAAGACCCCCAATGAGATGGATTGGCCTGGTGGCAGCATCGATGGACTCAAGTGTGACAACAGTAGTGAGGTTGGTCCAAGATCGGGCAGTGTTTCATTCTGCTGTGCATAAAGTCACTATGGGTCAGTACCGACTCAATGGCACCTAACAACAACAAACGAAACAAAACTTTACAATACAGCTAAGCTTACAAAAAAATTATCAAACTCTCTGTCTTGTTTAATGAGTTAATTGTTTTAAAAAATTATCTAGAGATAATGTTTATCCATTCTGCTAATGATAATTAAATGTCATTGTTAAGTGCTGTCGAGTAATCTCCAACTCATAGTGACAATGTGTAGGGTTTCAGAGAAGCAGCTGGTATATTTGAACCACAAAATGTGCTTATCTTCAGCCCCACTCCAGGTCTCTGACAATGGGATTGGCAGCATAGAATTAGAGAGTTGGCCTAGAAGAAAAAGGAAGAATGGATTGCTGCTTCAAATTATAGTCAGATAAACTACTTTAGTGGACACTAACAAATTGAATGCCTTGGTGTGGCATTTTAAGATAAGCACTGTATTGCTAACTACAAAGTTGGCAGTTCAAACCAACCGTTACTTGGAAAACCTATATAGCGTCGCTATGAGTCTGAATCAACTGAACGGCCCATAACAAAAACACATTGGAGGAAAATTATTGGAAGATGTTAAGCAAAGGCTGACTTTATATGTATTCACATTTCTTGGTGATGAGGCACATTAGTGAAGCTGTGGTTAAATGCTGTTAACCAAAAATTGTTAGTTCAAATCCATCAGTCACTCCACAGGGGAAACAGGTGGCAGTCTGCTTCTGTAGAGATGACATCTTTGGAAGCTACATGGGACAGTTCTACTGTGTCCTGTCAGCAGGGTCACGAAGACAGGAAGGGACAGGGATAGACAGCAATGGGTTTTCTGGCGGATGAAGAAGTTATATTTAGAAACACACACACACATACATATATGGAGTTAAATCCACAGATTCGGTTATCTAGAATCTTTCATCCATAGTAACTTTTGATATCAAACTAACAGTTCCATATCAATCCTAGCTGATGCTTTGATGTGTTTTTGAAATATAGAGGATTTGACTGAGCTGTACTTCAAAGAGAAATCAGCCTTTTAATGGAAAAGAGCTTTTCCCCCTGTTTAGAGCAAGTATGAAAGTCCTAGACTAGTATAGATAAAAAAGAGCTTTGGAAGTGCCAGTAGATCAGGCAGAGAGGCGCACTTCATAAAGTCTAAATCGTGGTCAGCAACCAAAAGGATAACATTTCTTAATCCATATCAATTTGGAAATTTTCAATCTTAAGATTTGGGAGGAAATTAGTAACCCAGGGTTTTCCTGAGTTCAAAATTGCAATAAAATATCTGACTCTCCTGAAAAGATTTCAGAGAAGGTCTCAAGGATTTGGGACTTCTCCTTGAAGTTTCACACTAGCTGAAGTCAATTACCCAGCTGCAATGAGGGTAGATGATATTTAGACACTAAAATGGTCTAATTCCTATTTCTCAGTTGAAAACCAATCATACTTAAAAAGAAACAAAAACTCACCAGTATTCTTTCTAGGACATTTGTTGTTGTTGTTATAAAGTACTGATTCATAGCTGTCCTGTATGTGGTTTCCAAGTATCAGCTGCTGGGTTTAAACCACCAACCTTGTGGTTAATTGTCCAGTGCTTATCCTATAGTGCCACACTAGAACATGAAAACAGAAAAGAACATCTGGCTTCACAAAGAATGCAGAGAGATTATAGAGTGTGAAGAAGACATCTTACCCTAGAACAAAAACTACATGCAAAAACAAAAAAAACAAAAAACAAAACAAAACAAGACCTTTTAATGATTGGGGAGTGAATTAAACAGTGCACTTTTTTCCCTGTCAGTCAGGTGTAACATTCATATAAATCATTTTATTCAATCAATCTAATCTACTCTATCTAGAACTTTTTCAGCAGTTTTATACTTATTTGCTCTCATCTGAGTACTCGGAAAACCTATCAAATGTGATCATAAAACTTTTTGTAACTCACTCTCGTGGTAGTTCAGTAAGTATAGTTTGATATTCACTTAAGGACACAGCTATTTCTTCCAATGAATATCTGTACCCCAGAAACTAAAATTGATCTCAAAGAACTTGGGATAAACAAGCATTTCTATATTATGATTGCTGGTTTATTGCCGGAGCATCTAGCGAACAGGATGCAGCCTAGCGTGGAACTACTTATCATAAACGAAATTGCCTATATGCATTTAATTCCTTAAAACAACTGAAAATGAGAGAGCATAATTTTGGGTACAAATGGTACACACTTTGGGAAGTATTGGATCTTAATAATAATAATTTTGAAAGTTTAACATTGGTTGTCTAATTTGTATTTCCTAGAATTGTTTTCTAATGAGCAAGAGACCCAAACATGGGTAAACCTCAATTCCTTTTATACTGCTCACTGTATAAACTAGTATATTTCCCATTTGGGCACATTCTGGTGATATCAGACCATTGGAACATTGTTACAATGTTAGTCAAAGCTATGAAGTTTATTACCTAAATCACAAATGCCTCAGATTTTTCATGTTGAATTCAAGTGGCCTTGTTTCTCTCCAGACATTACAATAAATAAATCAGAAACAACAGTAACAATATTGTAACTTCTAGCATTGTTCTGACTCTGAACAAGTGAATATAATGTTTGAATAAGTCTCTTTAGTCTAAAAGGTTTCCTAGGTACTTTGGAGAAAATCTCTGAATATTTTCTGGAATGCAAGCCTTCCTTTGGCTAGATATACTTTCATGATTATGTATTTCATTGACATATCCTAAAACCCAATGAAGTATTACAAATAGTAGACTGAGCGAAGAGATAGTACAAGTTACAGGTTTTAAAACTAAAAGCAATGCCAGTCATTCTACCATTAAAATTCGATTGATTTAGCAAGAGAAAAATTAGGAACGGAACAAATGAAAGCAGAGACAGCCAATGAAAGAGAATAGCTACACACTGCCATCGAAGAATAAGGTGCAAATTAACTGAGACCTTGGCAACATCCGACTTGAAGACAAAATCAGTTATGCTGAACAAATGCAACTTTTTTCCAGAGATGATTTCTTTGCAGGGAAATGGTCTTGATAGCACAGATGTTAAAAACAGGCTTCCCCACTTGCCTATTTTATTTATCACACAATATAAACTAAAGCTTCACATTTAATAACTTCTGAGTTGAAACAACAAAAACAAGTCTATAAAAACCAAGCTTGCAAGCCACAAAGTTAACAAGATTATTTTAGCACTGCTCAAGACATGTGAGCTCCATGGACACTGTGGGGAAGAGTGAAAAGTAAAAGAACATTGGAACAAAAATGAACCAAACTGGATTTACCTCTTTTTCAGCCCCAGAGATAATAACTACAAAATCGCTTTACTTACACACATCTGGCCCTGGAGTAGTACATATCTGATGGTGGGGTTTTGTCTTTAGTCAATTGATTAAGCTGGAAGGGGCCTACCTACCATATTCAATCACTTTAGTCTTTTATGTGAGAATGGCATTGTGCTTGGTAAAGTGGAGGGTCTGTAAAAAAGAGGAAGACCCTCCAATGAGATGGACTGGCACGATGGCAGTAGCAGTGAGCTCAAGTGTGAGGATTGCACAGGACCAGACAGTGTTTTGTTCTGTTGGAGTGAGGACTGCTACGGTATCTATCAACAAGAGTCTGATAGCATTCCCATCCGTTTTAAACAATAAGTATGTTTTTAATAGAAAAGCAAAGTTCTTTTTTTAACTGAAATGCAAAGTATTTTCCTTTTAGAGTCCGATATATTTTGTCTTTATTAAAGCCAAAAAATAAAGACAACTTATCAAGCTATGTTTTTAAAATATAATCTGAAGAATTTTTATTTTTATTTTTTCAGGAATGAAGTTGCTGATGTAAATTAAAAGGAAATGAAGATTTAACACTTAGCCCAGGCAAAGATAGTATATTTTTTTAAGAAAATATTGGTTAGGAATTCCTGCTTAATAAAATGCACAAACTTTTCTTAGTTATGGATAAAAATTGCTGTATTATATTTAGAATGTAGCTTTTTGAACTTGTTGTGCCCTTTTTGGTGTGAGGCTCAGTGTCTTTGGTATCCTTCCACTGTGTAAGGAGGAAGTTTGGTATTGTCAATATAATAGTGGGTTTGATGTCAACAATTTGAATAGGATAGTTCAGTCTACAATTATTACTCACTGTGGATCTGAAGGCACAGTTTGACTATTAGGAAGAAAGTGATTATCTAATAGGCTTATATTCATTATTTCCTATCTAGCCAGTCCTTAAAGTAATTAACAGCAAGAAATTTAGTATAATTGCATGAAATGCTTCCTCTGATTGCTTCAGCTGTACCTGAAATGATAAAGACTATGCAGAATTAGGCCAAAAGGTTTTAATATGCTATTACATATATACAGAGCCCTCTGGCAACTTCGTTTCAGCGTCAATGTCCAAGTGGAACCACAATAATTTTATCCTCACATAATTGAGTTAGAGAATACATTTACTGTTTGACCACAGAGATATTTTAATTCATCTGCCTATTTCCATATTTGGTGAGATGGAGCTTGGACTTAATAACCATTATGAAGAACTTAGTGAAATACACTGATCTTATTATGAAAATTGCCTTCTCTGAGGAAGAAACGAGGAAGTTAAGACCTAGATACCCATATAACAAAGGGAGTCTGACTGATACAGTTAAAATTCAAAGCTGAGTCATATCTGTGAAATTTCTTAGAATTAGTTGGATTATGGAAATCCAGTATAGTCCCATACGATGAAACAAAAGTCACTACATCTAGTAGACACTGCCAATAGGCAAAAAGTTCTGAGACCAGCAAGACATCAAATGTACCACATTTGGATGTAATTATATTTGACAGAATTCCTAAAGTCATAACTTTACTGAACCCACATAACCAAATTAGGTTAACTCTAAACGTGGCTACTTTGTAGAGTCTTATTCTTTGCAAGTCAGATTGTTTGACACTCGAGTGGAAGTTGATCTTAAAAGAAGCATTAGAAAACTGCTAATTTGACTCTGGTGAAATTTACATACTACTATGATGGAAAGGGGCATGAGTAAAAACTGATAATAAATAAAAATGAGGTAAGGTACTATAGCAAATAGATGGGGTTCTCATAAATGGATTTCTATTCCAGAAGAGGATTCAGTCACACTGTTTCATGTTAGAAGCTAAAAGAAAGTGATAGTGATGAAGGAGTTAACATTGAGAGAAATCTCCAGACCCTGCCTTCTTTGCAGAATGGACATTGCCAATGCTATGTAAGGGTTTAAGATAAAACTAAAATCTCTACCTGGATAATTTGAAGAAAAGGAGGGGCACAACACCCACTAATGACCCAACTTACCAGGAACTGACCATCTAAGTGAATGTCATACTTAATAATGAGTGACAAGCCTCCAGGTGATTTCTGAGAAACCTCAATACAAGCCAACAGTCCACTGAATAATACATTACAAAGTTTAAAGAAATATAAATCACCTTTGATTGTAAATGCATAAAGCATGTTTTGAAAGAAAAAAATACTTGATTACAAAAATTTGCTGATAAAATGTAAAGAGAATTCATTAGTCATGTCTCTTTACTAAAAAATATAGCTACAGAACCAAAGAAACTTTTATTAAACAAAAATTTCAAGATATGAAGCTGTTGCTTCTTGGCATATCATCCATCTTGGTGTAGACACTTCAGGAGGGAATGTGTGCATCTCTCTGACTCTTCATGGGAGAATTCTGTACTCTTTGGTTCTCACCACATCAAAAATGTTGTTTTGACTTTTTGAGGGATACAAATCTTGTTCCTTTTAAATGTGCTTTGAGTTTGGAGAACAAAAGTAAATCTGAAGAGACAAGATACGGACTGTAGGGTAGATGGGCTAAGGTTTTCCAATGAAATCCTCATAAGAAATTTAAAAATATTAAACTGTGTGAAATCCCAACTTCATCAGCAAAAACATCTCAAATAAATTCACATTCTTTTACCACCAGTTTCTGGACATCAGTCAGAGTTTCTTCAGTCATTGGTTAATCATCTTCCCATTTCAAGGATCATGTTTGAGATATTCCTGGGATGTCTTAAGATGTGTGATCCAGATCAAAAAGTGGCTTTTTGTTTGTTTGTTTGTTATTCTGTGTGTATGTAGGGGCAGCATTCCTACAAAGTTGTTGCAAAGCTTCAATGATTTGGGAAGATGTCCACTTGAGTTTAGCGAAAAATTTTATCCAGGACCTCAAAATTTCTATTTTCCATGGTACTAAAAACTATCTTCTTTTTTTCATTTTTAAGGAACCCTAATGAATTAATAAGGGTATTACTGAGGGAACTTGTTTGTAACTAGCAACTAATCACAGACACATGTATAAACGTATTTTTTTAGGAAGAATCCTAACAAATGATGCACATATAAACTGGAGAACTATTAGCAATATTATTTGACCCTCACTCTTGCACAAACACACATCCTTCAGAAAAAAAGAGAGACATTTTCCCTAGACTGAGATGGAAAAATGAGCAATGGAATTTGGAACTGCGTAGCTAGACCTAGGCAAATATTGATTACTTGTTATGGTTGTTGTGCACTGTGGAGTCAGTTCCGAATCATAGAGAACCTCTATAAGGCTTCTGAGGCAGTAAATCATTTTGGGAGCAGAAAGTCTTAGTTTTCTTCTGAGTAACAAGAGGTGGATTCCAACTGCTGACTTTGCAGTTAGCAGTCCAGCATATAACCCCTACATCACCAGTGCTATTAGCCTTTCTTGCTAGAAGAGTAAATGATTTAAAATACCGATGACGATCAAAGATCACACCCTTCAGTGTGAATTGCACTACAATATGAAGAAAATAAATATCTTCACATGTGGACCAATAAATAACATCCTGATAAACGGAGAAAATATTGAAGCTGTCAAAGACTGCATTCATGGATCCACAATCAACACTTATGGATGAAGCAGTCAAGAAATCAAACAATGTATTACATTAGGCAAATGTCCTACAAAAGACAACTTTAAAGTGGTTAAGAGCAAAGATTTCTGTTTCAGGACTAAGGTGCACCTGAGCTGAATATATGAGGTATTTTTAGTAGTCTTATATGAATGTGGAAATTGGACAGTGAATAGGGATGACCATAGGGGAATTGATGTATTTGAGTTCTGGTGTTGGAGGAGAATATTAAAAGTACAATGGACTACTAGAAGAACAAATCTGTGTTTGAAGATGTACAGCCAGAGTGCTCCTTAGAGAATTCTGTTATAAAGAGGGACAAGTCCCTGGAGAAGGATGTCATGTTTGGTAAAGTGAGGTGTCAGTGAAAAAGAGGAAGACCCCCAAGGAGGTAGAGTGGTACAGTGGAAACAGCAATGGGCTTAAATGTAATAACAATTGTGAGGATGATGAAGGACAGGACAGTGTTTCATTCTGTTGAAAACAGGGCAATTATGAGTCAAACTTAGTCAACAACACCTAACAGCAAAAATATTTTGAAAATTAAAATGTCTGATTGGATTGAAGTTGTCAATATTTCATTTTGTTTTGTATCCACACTCACTGCTCACGAAAGCAACAGTCAAGTAATCAAAACATATTGCATTAGGTACATCTGTTGTCAGACTTCTAAAGTGTTCAAGAGCAAAGATGTCAGTTTGAGGAGTAAGCTGTGCCTGACCCAAGTAATGGCATTTTCAATCATATCATATTAAAGTGAAACTTGGACAATGATTAAGGAAGACCATAGAAGAATAGATGAATTTGAGTAATAGTGCATAATATTGAAAGTACCATGGACTGCAAGAAGAACAAATAAATCTGTCTTGGAAGAAGGACAGCTAGAATGCTCCTTAGAAGAAAGGATGGCAAGACTTAATGTCTCTTTCTTTGGACATGTTGTCAAGAGGGATCAATCTCTAGAGAAGGATATTATGTGTGGTCAAGTGGAGGGTGAACTAAAAAGAGGAAGTCCCACACCAAGATGAACTGACACTTTGGCAGCAACAATTGGCTCAAACATAGCAGCAATGTGGGAATGTCCCAGAACTGGGCAGTGCTTCATTCTATTGTTATGCATAGTGTTTCTATGATTAGGAATAGACTGGCAAACACCTAACAACAAAACAGCAACAATTAGAAGGACAAAACCCAAATAAACTCTAAAAATTGTACTGTCACAATATATAATTTGGAAACATTTGCTCAGTGTATATTGTTTTATGGTTCTTTTGTTAAGGTAATTATATAAATGGGAAATGGTGTGTTAATTATATCCCTTAAAATTTAAACATGACCTTTAAAATGAAATAGGTAATACAGTTTAAAAATAGTAAGTTAATTATATATATATATTAAATGAATAGACACAAGGGCAGGGCTTGATGGCAGCTAGGGTGGAAATGCAATACAGTTCACCATCAGCAATACCACAGAATACCAGGCAAAGCAGATTGAAGGTAGAGCTCAGAAACTTGGAACCACAGAGATACGAATATTTAAAATGATTGAAGGCTTATAGCTAGTGGAACTTGTAGCAAAAGTAAGAAATTGTGTACTTTTGAATCTGCTGAGCTCTGGGGTCTAGAGTCAACAACTTATACAAGACCAAGTGACAAGACCAAGCAGAGGAGCAGACACACCATGGGAAAACGTCACGAGAACCTCAGAGCAAAGGTAGACAATATACTTTGTCAGTTTTGCTTTGTTCTGATTTTCTTCTTTTTTTGTATCTGTTCATTGGCCCACCCACTCTTTATGTACCTACATTCCGATAACTAGACAGGGAGCCTGAGAGAGTGGACACCCTGCACCCTCACCATTAGTGGGTTCTTCTGCCACGCATGGCACAGATACTCTCGGCCCAAGAGCTGACACTGAATTGTTTTTTGTTGTTCTTTTTTTAATACAGAAAAGGCTAGAAAACAGGGGGTGTGGAGAGGGAAAGAGAGTTTAAAACCAAAACAACCTGAAAATTAAATTAAATCCTGAGGTACAGCATAACAACCAACAGTGGCACAGGCAGTTTTGAAGGCAAGAAGCTGAAAGATGACATTAAAGTCATACTCATATTAGGCTACAGATTTTTTTCTCCCTCCTTGCCCTCCTCTCCCTTTTCTGTGATTAGAGACTACAGTATCCAGTCTAGGATTTTTTTGTTGTTGTTGTTATTGTTGTTGTTGTTTCTTTCTTTCTTTCTTTTTCTTTTCTTTTTTTTGGCTGTTGCTGTTTTGCTGTTTTATGCTCCCCCTTCTACCTTTGGGGGACTCTTTCTCTCCCTATATTACCCAAGAAGAGACAGCAACTGCTGTCATATAGTCAAGCTACAATCATACTCTATAAAACACCAAAATCCAGGCATGAACCAATACCAATTGTCACATACCAGGAAGGCAGACAACACCTGTGAAAGTTACTCTGAGTTAAACAATAAGAAGAGTGAAAAGAGAAGCCCACATC
>NW_006408539.1:18260155-18261337 GCF_000296735.1 Chrysochloris asiatica
AATATCAGAAATAGAAAATACAATGAAAGGGGAAAAGAGTAGAATAGAAGAGATGGAAGGCAGAACCATTGAGCTGGAAGACAAATCTCTCAATACCACTAAGATAGAAGAGCAAACAGAAAAAAATGATTTAAAAAAATCTGAAGAAGGTCTAAGACTCATGTGGGACAACATGAAGAGGAATGACTTAAGAATTAATGGCATTCCAGTACAAGGAGAATCACACAAGTCCACAGATGAAATAGTTAAAGAACGACTGGAAAAAATTTTCTCTAACATCCTGAAAAGTGAAAAAGTAAACAATTAGGCAGGTTTGAATGGGCTTATTGGGACAGAGGTAAATAATGCTGTATGCACACACTTGGAACAATAGGACTCTGCAATACAGGGATTGAAACATGGTTGGAATGGGGAAAAGGATAGAAATAATGTTAAGATACTTGGCTGTCTTTTGAATCTTGGTTTCCCTGACATACCGTTATAAAATAGACACTTGATGGTGAGAGAAAGGAATAGCTTGAAATATCAACATAGAAAGATTTTAAGTTTGTCTTCTTTCTATAACTGACTGGAATACCTAAAATGGGGCTACAACATGCCCAGTGAAGGAGGCTTCCTGCGAAGCCCCTGCATTACATAAGACCACAGGTGAAATCCTGAAACACATCCAGAATCATCTGAGGTGGGAGATTTTCATTTGAAAGAGCAATCAGACCATCCTGGAGCTGCTAAAAGAACAGAAGATGCTTCTTGAAAAAAAAAGAGTAACAAGAAAAAATACAAAATAATATAGGCAGTCCAACTGATTACTACAAGTTGCTCACCCAGGAGACATCAATGCAAGTGGTCGGTTCCCCTTAGGGTAAACCCCCTTCTAAGACTAAGATTCAAAGGGAATACATGCTCTGATTGGTGACCACGTTCATCACCAATAAGGGGAAGTGAGGGAAAAACAGCAATGAAGCTGTGTGCTAAGTCCTACAACATTCAAGACTCCTGTGAACCTGGGTGGAGACCTAGTGGGCCAGCAATGTGGCCAGACCTGGGGACTCTTGAGCCCAGAATCAGTGACATAGCCACAGAGGACTCGAGTGGAGAGCAAAGCATCCAGCTGATAAGAAGAGAGGGCATATGCACAAGAATACCCACACTTGCAGATAATACCCACTTGACCTGGCTTCA
>NW_006408539.1:18262723-18269949 GCF_000296735.1 Chrysochloris asiatica
CAGCAGTTAAGAAATCAAATCTATGCAAAAGACCTCTTCAAAGTGTTCAAGAGCAAAATTGTCATTTGAGGACTAAGTGTCTCTTACCCAAACCATGGTATTCTCAATCACCTCATGTGAATGTGAACGCTGGACAATCAATAAAGGCTGGAGAAGAACTGATGCATTTGAACAATGGTGTTGGCAAAACTTATGGAAAGAACCATGGACTGCCAGAACAACATACATATCTGTCTTTATTAGAAAAAGTATGGTCAGAATGCTCCTTAGAAGTGAGGGTGGAAAAACTTTGTCTCTTGTTATTTGGTGATGTTGTCAGGAGGGACCTTTCTATGGAAAAGATCACCATACTTACTAAAGTAGAAAGTCATAAAAAAAGTGGCAGTTCCTAATAACAATGGATTGAACAATGATAGCAACAATGGCTGACACACAACTGGACAGTGTTTTGTATTGTTGTTCATAGGGTCACTATGAGCTGAAACCAATTTGACAGCACCAAACAGTTAATACTTTTTATGTTTATACATTTCAAAGAAAGTATCTAATTTCAATAGAAATTGAAATCTGTTAAATATTTGTGTTGTGGTATGGTACAGCAAGTTACTTAATATGGACCTTTTATTCATGCATAGTCTTGGAAATCCCATACACTAAATGGTGATACTATACAAGTAAACACCTTGTGACCTACTAAGGGGACTGAACTGCCTACTGCTTAAAAAAAAAAAAAAAAAAATGTATGAGGTGGGATCATTTAAATAGCATGTAGAGTGCTTTAGCAAGGAAATTGGTTAGTTTTGCCATCCTGCTATACCACCAAGAAGAAGATGAGCCAGAAGTAAAGTGTGTCCTTTGGGTAGGGAATCTGTGTGCTAGAATTTAGAACCAGAAGGACAAAGAAATTTGTGTTGAAATAAGTACAGCCAGAATGTTCCTTAGAAGGTGGGATGGCCAGAATTCATGTCTCATACTTCGGATGTATTATCAGGAGGGACCATTCTCTAGATAAGGACATATTCTTACTACAGTGGAGGGTCAGTGAAACACAGGAAGAGCCCAATGAGATGGATTCACACAGGAATGGGTTCAAGGTCAGCACTGATTGTGAGGATGATACAGGACTAGGCAGAGCTTTGTTCTGTTGTATATAAAGTTGCTATGAAACCTAACAACAGCAAATGTTCATATATCAACTTGACAAAAGTAACTTAGATAATTTTGAACTTAGTCTTTTGTGTGTATATATATATACATATATATGTATAATATATATAGCATATATTATTGTTGTTAAGTGCCATCAAGTCAGTTCTAACCCATAGCAACCCTGTATAGGGTTTCCAAGGAGCAGCTGGTGAGATTGAACCACCGACCTTGCAGTTCAAATGGCTTTGCAGTCTGGCATATTAACCCATAGCGCCACACCAGGATATATATGTATAACAATCCTTTTTAACAATTTCTCTCTTCATTAAATATAGTCAGCCAGTAATCTATATAATCTCTTAGGGATTAGAAATACAATAATATAAAATGTAAATAATCACTGTTTAATCTTTTTAAAATATAACATTAAATAGATACACAGACATACACACATACCATAAATTAAATTGGATCCTGGTATTATTCATTATTCAATTAGAATGAATATTATGGTGATAATTAGCTCTTATTTATAAAATGAAGTATATTCTTATATAGCCTTTAGTAGAAACCATAATAACCCATGAATTAAAGTTTACAATGATTTTATCCTGAGAGTGACAAATTGAAAGCAATTTACACTGGATTTGAATAATACTGATGCTTCCATGTGCAATGAAGTAATCAAACTTGACGCCTAATTTTCATTGACATAATTGTCCACATGTGAAATTGAGGTAGGTTTAGCATGAGAAAGTAAATATTTGACAGTTCCCTAGTGTTTATAGTGTATTTCAAATTGTTTGCCATGAAGAAAATTTACAGTAAGGCTGAGAAATAAATAGGGTGAGAAAAGTTGAAAAGGTAGTCAAAATTTCAAGATGTAGGAAAAGAAATACATACTTTGAAACAGACAGCTGTGAATTATTTCACAAGAAGTCTGTGAAGAGTCAAGAAGACCAGTCTTCTTTCTCTCTTGTTATTTCCAAGTTCTGTGATTTTTCCAGTATTTAAATTTTCCAGATCTCTATTTTTTAATCTGTAAAATAAGGGAGTTAAATGTATTTTCTCTAATATTGATTTTATTTCCAAGCTTCTGTGAATCTTACCCTTTGAAAATGTTCACAATGTTTATTCATTTGTTTAACCTATTCATTTATATATTTAGTTATTTCTTGAGGGGAACTGTATTACAAAACATATTCTATTTCAACCATTTTTATGTATATACTTTAGAAACATTTATCACATTCATAATACTCTGAAACCATGAACACTATTCATATTCATTTTTTATCATCCTTAGCAGAAACTCTGTAACCTTAATGCAATAGCTCCCCATTTCCCACTCCATCCCACCCCTAATAAACACAAATAAACTTTTGTCTCTTTGTTTTACTATTTGACTATTCTGTATGTTTCACATAAGTGGATTCAAACAATGCTTATCCTTTTATGTCTGATTTCTTTCACTCAAGATAACATCATGTTTCATCCTTGTAGTAGCATGCGTCAGAACATCATTTCTCTCTATTATTGTTGTTAGGCACTCTCCAGTCAGTTCAGCCAAATAGTGGCCTTATGAACAACAGAATGAAACACTGCCCAGTCCGATGCCACCCTCACAATTGTCGTGATTGAACCCATTGTTACAACCACTGTGGCAATCTAACTCCTTGGGGGCCTTCCTCTTCTTCGCTGACCCTTCACTTTACCATGCATGATGTCCTTCTCTGGGGAATGATCACTCCCAACAATATCTCCAAAGAATGAGAGAAAATCTCACCATCCACAATTCCAAGGACCATTCTGCTCATTATTTTGGCAGTCTGTGGTACTTTCAAAGTTCTTTGCCAACAACATAATTCAAATATATTGATTCTCTGATGGTACTCCTTATTCACTGTTCAAGTTGTACATGCAAATGAAATGATTAAAAATATCATGGCTTGTGTCAGCTGTATCTGAGTCCTCAAACTGATATCTCTGTACTTTAGCACTTAAAGGAGGTCATTTGCAAAAGCTTTCCATAATGCACTACATCCTTTCACCTCTTGACTTCAGCTTCCATGAGTTTTGACAGTGGATCGAAGCAAAATGACGTTTTTGGCACATTCTGTCTTTTCCTCATGTATCATGATATGATTTATTGGTCCAGATGTAAAGATGTTTGTTATCTTTACATTGAGATGAATTACATGCAGAAGGCTTACTCTTTTATCTTGATCACTAAAGATTTTAAGCCCTTTTTGCTTTCAGCAAGCAAGGTTGTGTCATCTGCCTATTGAAGGTGGTTAATGACTCTTTCTACAATCCTGATACCACATTTTTTTTTTTTTTCATATAACCCAGCTTCTCCATGACTCATCTGTAAGTTTGTTGTCCTGTGGTGGCTTGCAAGTTGCCCTAATGCAGGAAGCTATGACACCAGTATTTTAAATACTGACTGGGACAGTCATGGTAGATAAATTTCAGTGGAGTTTTCAGACTAACACAGACTCAAAAGTAGAAGAGGCACACTGCTTCTGAATGTTTTGCCACTAAAAACCTTATGAATAACAGTGAAACATATCATATATAATGGCAAAAGATGAGCACCTCAAGTTGGAAAACATTCAAAGTATAAATTGGAAAGAACTCCTCAAAATAGAGTTCACCATGATGACTCAACTGGAGTAAAGCTTTTAGGATCCTCACTTGTTGATGGAAAATAGCTGTGCACATCGATTAATAAATGGAATGTGGAATGTATGAAACATGAATCTGGGAAAATTGGAAATTGTCAAAACTGAAATGGAATGCCTAACGATTAATAACTTGAATGTCAGTGAGCTGCAATGAACTGGTGTTGGCCATTTTGAATCTGACAGTCATATGATTTGCTATGCCAGGAATGACAAATTCAAGATGAAGGGTGTTGCTTTCATTGTATAAAGGGACATATCAAGACCTATCTCAAAGTACAATGGTGTCTGTGACAGGATAATATCTTTATGCCTATAAGGAAGACCAGTTAACACAACTATTATTAAAATGTATACACCAAACCTAAAGCCAGTAATGATGAAATTGAAAAATTCTACCAGTTTCTTTAATCTGAAAATGATCAAACTGGCAGTCAATCCATATTAATAATTATTGGTGATCAGAATGCTAGTTTTGGAAGCAAAAGAAAGGATCAGTATTTGGAGAATGCAGTCTTGGCGATAAAAATTCTGCTGGAGAATTTTGCAAGGCAAAGACTTGTTCACTAAAAATACCTCTTAAAAACAATATATAAGTCAAGTATATATTGTTGGCATGGACCATGCCAGATGGAATACCGAGGAATCAAATTGACTACATCTAAAGGAGCTCTGGTAGCGTAGTGGTTACGAATCGGGCTGCGAACCTTAAGGTCAGCGGTTCGAAACTACCAGCTGCTCCGCGGGAGAAAGATGAGGCTTTCTACTCCCGTAAGGATTTACACCCTCGGAAACCCTGTACAGGGTCGCTATGGGTCGGAACCGACTCGACGGCACTGAACAACAACAGCATAGGAAGAGACAGTGGAAAACGGCTATCTTTAGCCCAAACAAGGATAGCAGCAATAATAAAGTATTATAATGAAATGTGCAAGGACCTGGAATTCGAAACCCAAAAAGGAAGAGCACATACAGCATTTCTTAAGTTGAAAGTACTGAAGAAAAAACAAAAGCCTCAACTTGAAATACTGAAGGATTCTATGTGCAAAATACTGAAGAATGTAGAAAGCATCCAAGGAAGATGGAAGGAAGACAGTCGCTGTACCCAAAAGAATTATTACAAGATATATCGTAAGATTAAGAACTGATGATACTGAAAAAAGAGATCCAAACTGAATTGAAGGTATTGGTGTAAAATGAGACTTCAGTAATTGACAAAATACAAATTTAAATCTTTCAACAAACTAATAAAGCACAGGAGGCATTCACTCATATATATCGTGAAATTCGGAAGACAGCTATCTGGTCAACTAATTGAAAGTGATTCATATTTGTGCCCATTCCAAAGAAAAGTGACCTAAAGGGATGTGGAAATCACTGAATAATATCACATGCAAGTAAAATTTTGCTAAAGATAAATTTTAAATGTCTGCAGCACTACATTGGCAGAGAACTGCCAGAAATTCAAACTGGTAAAAGACCCTGTGGAATGAGAAATGTCATTGCTGACATCAGATGGATCTTTGCTGAAAACAGAGAATACTAGAAAAATATTTACTTGTACTTTACTGACTATGCAAAGGCTTTCAATTGTATGAATCATGACAAACTATGGACAATCTTGCAAAACATGGACATTCCAGAACACTTACTTGTGTTCATGAGGAACGTGTATATAGACCAAGAGACAGTGATTCAGAAAGAACAAGATGACAATGACTAAATGGTTTGGAATTAGGAAAGATGTGAACCATGACCTCGTGGTTTTACATTCTTATTCAATCTGTATGCTGAGCAAAGAATCTGAGAAGCTGAATTAAAAGATGAAGAATGTTGCATCAGGATTGGAGATGCTAATATGAACCTGACATATGCATATTATAAAACCTTGATTCCTGGAAGTAAAGTGTACTTCAAATAACTACAGATGAAGATCAGTTGCACCTCCGTGTAAAGAAAACAAAAATCCTCACAACTAGAAAATATATAACATCATGATAAGTGGAGAACAGATTGGCGTTGCCTGAGAGTTCACTTTGATTGGACCTAAAAATCACCACTCAAGAAGTCAAACAACTCAAGTATTGCCTTAGGCATATCTGCTGCCCAAGACCTCTTTAAAGTGTTCAAGGTCTGCCTGACTCAATGCTTGACCATGTCTGACCCAATGGTATTTTCAATAGACTCATATGCATGTGAAAGTTGGACAATTAATAAGGAAGACCATAGAAGAATTGATGCATTGTGGAAAAATACTAAAAGTACCATGTTGTTGTTGTTAAGTGCCATCGAGTTGATTCTGACCCATAGCGACCCTGTATAGGGTTTCCAAGGAGCAGCTGGTGGGTGAGCTTGAACCACCGAAATTGCAGTTCAAATGGCTTTGCAGTCTGATGCATTAGCCCACAGTGCCACAGTACTATGGATGGCCAAAAAACACAAACAAATCTGTGTAGGAAGGTGTATTGCCAGAATATTCCTTATAAACTAGGATGGTGAGACTTTATCTCTTATGGTTTGTACATGTTATTGGGAGTGATCAGAACATCATGCGTAGTAAAATAAAGAGTAAGTGGGGAACAAAAGGAAGACCCCCCAACAAGATGTATTGACACAGTAGCATCAGCAATAGCCTCATGTTTGAACAGCAATTATGAGGATGGTAAAGGATCAGGCAGTGATTTGTTCTGTTGCATATAATGTTGCTATGAGTCAGCACCTAACAACAATAACAATCCACCTTCTCAGATTATTTGCTCAGCATACAGATTTAATAAATATGGCAAAAGGACACACCTTTCCTGATTTTAAACCATTCCGTATCCCTTTGTTTGTTTTGTTCCTCATGAGCACAACTAAATGTTCTGGGATACTCTTTCTTCTAAATGTTATCCAGTTTGTTATGATCTATACAGTAAAGCACAAGTAAACACCCTTCCGGTATGCTCTGCTATCAGCCAAGATCCATCTTATTCTAGCAATGATATCCCTCATTCCATGTCCTCTTCTGAATACAACTTGACATTCTGGCAGCTGCTGTAGTTGTACTACTGTAATCATTTTTAAGCAAAATTTTGCTTGCATATTATATTAATGGTATTGTTAGATAATTTGCACATCCTGTTGGATTGCATTTCTTTGAATGGGTAAACTATGGATCTCATCTAATTGGTTGTCCAGCTTCCAAATTTCTTGACATTGATGAGTGAGTGACTTCAGTGCTATATCACTGTGTTGAAACATTGAAATGTGTATCCCATCAGTTCCTGGAGCCTTGTTTTTAACCACTTCCTCCAGTGTGACTTGTATTTCTTTCTTCAGTACCAACAATTCTTAATCATAGGCTAACTTTTGAAATCGTTGAGCCTTGACAAATTATTTTTGGTACAGTGA
>NW_006408539.1:18298200-18307979 GCF_000296735.1 Chrysochloris asiatica
AAAAAATAATCTGTAGCCCAATATGAGTATGACTTTAATGTCTTAACTTCAGCTTATTGCCTTCAAAGCTGCCTGAGAGATTTCAAGATGCCACTGTTGGCTGTTATGCTGTACCTCAGGATTTAATTTAATTTTCAACCTGTTTTGTTTTTAAACTGTCTTTCCCTCTCTACACCCCTGTCATAGCCTTTCCTGTATTTAAAACAAACACACAAACAAAAAATTCAGGGACAGCTCTTGCACTGAGAGTATCTGTGCACCTGCGTGGCAGAAGAACCCACCAATCGTGAGGGTGGGGGGTGTGCACTCGCTCCGGCACCCCCTCTAGTCACCAGAATGGAAGTGTGTAAACAGTATGGGGAGGCAATGAACAGATACCAAAAAAGAGGGAAATCAGAACAAAGCTAAACCGACAAAGTGTGTTGTCCATCCTTGCTCCAACGTTCCCGTGGCATTTTTCAATGGTGTGTTTGCTGCCCCGCTTGGTCTTGCCGTTTGTTTTTGCTCATGTTATCGGCTCGGGCCATCAATCCCAGCAGATTCAAAAGTACACGATTTCTTACTTTTGCTGCAAGGTCCCCCAGCTATAAGCCTTCTAACCTTTTAAATAGACCTACCTCTGTGGTTCCGAGGTTTGGAGCTCTGCCCTGGATCAGCTTTGCCTTGTATTGCTGGTATCCCTGATGGCAAACTTTACTTCACCCCCACCCTAGCTGCTATCAAGTCCCATAGTCATTTGATTTTATTAATGGCTGATCCAAGCAATATGATGTCTTTGAAAAAACTTCAATCATTTCTCCATTTATCTATATGTAATTTATTAGTCCAGTGGTAAGGATTTTCTTTTATTTTACGTCAAAATACAACCAATCTAAAGGCTGTGGTCTTTGATCTTCATCAGTAAGTATTTTAAATCATCTTTGCTTTCAGCAAGCAAGGTTGTAGCTTCTGCATATCACAGGTTGTTAATGAGGCTTTTTCCACTCCTAATGCCACATTCTTCTTCATATAATCCAGCTTCCCAGATTATATGCTCAGCATACAGATTGAATAAATATGGTGAAATAATACTACCTTATAGCACACCTTTCCAAATTTTAAACCATTTCAATTTTCCTTGGTATGTTCAAAGAACTTTGGCTTGGTCTAAGTACAGGTTCCTCCTGAGCACAATTAAGGGCTCCACAATACTCATGCCCCACAGTGTTACCCATAATTTGTCATGATATGCACCACCAGAAGCCTTTGCATCATCAATAAAGCACAGGCAAACATCTTTATGATATTCTCTGCTTTCAAACAAGATCCACATGATGTCAACAATGATATCCCTGGTTCCACATCCTCTTCTGAATCTGGATTGAACCTCTGGCAGTTTCCTGTCAATGTACTATTGCAATTAATGTTGAATGATCTTTATTAAAATTTCACCTCTATGGGAAATTAATGATATTGTGGATTTCCAAATTCCATTGTGTCACCTCTCTTTTTAATGGGCTCACATATGTATCTTTTCCAGATAGTTGGCCAGGTCGTTTTATTCCAAATTTCTCCACATAGATGAGTGAGTGCCTCCAGTGCCATAACACTTTGTTGAAAGATTTTGATTTGTATTCCATCAATTCCTGGAGCCGTGTTCTTTGCCAATGCCTTCACTATACTTTTGACTTCTTCCTTCAGTATCATTGGTTCTTGAGCATATGCTGTTGCTTGAAATGGTTGAACATTGATAATTTCTTTTTGGTACAGTGACTCTGTGTATTGTTTCTATCTTCTTTTGATGCTTTCTGCATCATTCGATGTTTTGTCCAGAGAATATTTAGTATTTCAGGTCAAGGATTGAATTTTTCTTCATTTTCTTCAGCTTGAGAAATGCTGGCCGTGTAGTTCTCTTTCAGTTTTCTAACTGCATGTCTTTGCACATTTTGTTATAATATTTGACTTTATTTTCTCAAGCTGATTTTTGAAAATTTTGGTACAGATTTCTTACCTCCTCATTTCTTCCATTTGCTTTGACATGTCTATGCAGGAAAGTAAGATTCAGTGTCTCTTCTGATATTCACTTTGGGCTTTTCCTTCTTTCTTGTCTTTTTTTTTTTTTTGGCTTTTTTCCTATATGTTGTTCTTAATGTCATCCCACAACTCTTCTGGTCTTTGGTCATTAGTGTCTAATGTTTCAAATTTGTTCTTGAGATGATCCCTAAATTCAGATATTTTGGTTCTCATAGACTTGTTTTAATTTTCTTCAGCTTTAGCCTGAACTTGCATATTGGCAATTGATGGTCAATTCTACAGTCTGCCCCTTGTTTTGTTTTGATTGATGATATGGAGCTTTCCCACCATCTATTTCCACAGATATAGTTAGTTTTATTTATCTTTATTCCATCTGGTTAGGTCCACATGTATATAGTCTTCTTTTATTTTGTTTAATATCAGAAATTGTAATAAGCCAAGTCATTGTTCTTGCAAAATTCTATCAGGAATTGTTTCTATCACCAAGACTATATTTTCAAACTACTGATCCTTCCTCTTTGTTTCCAACCTTTGCATTCCAATCATCAGTACTCATCAAAACATGCAATCATCAGTACTTATCAAAACATGATTGCATGTTTGATCAAGCTGGCAGACTGAAGAAGTTGGTAGAATTATTCAATTTTATCATCACTGGCTTTAGTGCTTGGCGTATAAATTTGAATACTAGCCATATTAACTGATCTTCCTTGTTGTTGTTGATGTTAAGTGCCATCAAGTCAGTTCTGACCCTTAGCGACCCTATATAGAGAATCCGAGGAGCAGATGGTAAGATGGAATTGCCAAACTTTTAGTTCAAACAAACATTGCAGTCTAGCACATTAACCCACAGGGCCACACCAGGACTCTGGTCTTCCTTGTAGGCATATGAATATTATCCTATCATAGAAAGCATTGTACTTCAAGACACATCTTGACATGCTCTTTTTGATAACGAATGCAACACCATTCCTCCACAATCTGTCATTCCCAGCATAGTAATTGTGGTTATCAGATTAAAAATGCCCATTACCAGTCCATTTCAGCTCACCAATGCCTAGGATATTGATCTCTATATGGTCCATTTCAATTTTGACAATTTCTAATTTTTCTAAATTCACATTTTGAGCATTTCATGTTATGATTATTAATGGATGTCCACAGCTGTTTCTCTTAATTTTGAGTTGTGCCCCATCAGCAAATGAGGGTCCTGAAGGCTTTACTCCATTCATGTCATCACGGTCAATTCTACTTTAAGAAGGCAGCGCTTCCCCAATCATACTTTGAATACATTGCACTCTGAAGGACTCATCTCCAGGCACTGTACCTGACCATATTCTGGTGCTCTTCATCCGTTGTTTAGGGAAATAGTTGTAGAGAAGACTTTCATGAAGAAAACACAGGGTCTTGAAATATGATGTATCTTAGGAAATATGGCCAGGATTACCTAGATATGGCATGATTATTTTCTTTTATTACCAAATGTTTCCATATCTTTTCAGTTTAAAATTCTGAAATCTGGCTTCCTTGATTGCTCAACTCTCTTAAAACCTAAAAGTGATCATCAGTTACTAAATGACCTGATGATGCATACTCGTCTTCATTTTTTAAATATACTAAACACATCGATTCTTTTGTAATATTTCATATTCTTATCATGAAACTTTCTCCTGCTTAATTTTGCTTCACTGTCTATTTTTGCCCCTTTCTTCTCTGAAATTTCAGATTAATTCTCAGTACCATAGTTTAAAAGAAGACACAGTGAGAGGATTGAAAACACATCAAAGGATGTTCATCCAGAAGGAAAGAAGGCTCAATGGAACATGAAAAGTGTCATCAATTATTTGAAGGACCATTTTGTGGAAGCAGAATTGAATTTATTTTGTGTTTCCACAGGGACCCCTTAACATCAAAGGTTAGAATTTTAAGGAGACATATGTTTGGATCAGAATACGAAGTAGACTTTTAAAACTTAGATTGGTACAAGTATTGGCTTGATAGGACAATAAGAAATTTGCTTGTCACTAAATGAATGTCAAACACAGGATAAATGATCATTTGTTAGGGATAATGTTTAAAGAGATTGATGCATCAGATTAATATAGAACCTTGTAGTTTCTAAAGCCCATTGCAACTTGTAGATAATATTTTCCTATGATTCCCTTAGATTTTCTACTCTTGACTCATGTCAAACATAGCTCAAGAATAATTCATCATGTTTATTGTTCAGGTGACTTTTTGGATAATTTGCTATCTGCTAGCAGAACTATCTTTCCATAGATCCTCATACATATTTGAAGTCTCTGGCTCTTTCTTTATTTTGTTTCTTCTAGATAACCAGTCTTCCAGTCCAGCTAATTAGACTTAGGTTAATTTCTTACATTTTCCCCTTATTCTTCCGTTGATAATTACTGTGATTGAGAATCTTAATTTTGCTTTATTTCATTGTTTGGCTCTAGATTCTTTGTTTCTAAAATCCATTTTTTTAATCTAAAAGTTCCAGTTTGCTCTAATAAAGAAATACATAAATAACAACTATATAAATACTATGTACCTTTAAACTGACTCTATATCATAATAAAATATCATCTCACTAATTTCCCTTTTAACCAATGCTCCATCATGTTAACAGTTTGAGTCTTCCCTTAACTAATGTTTAATTAGGCTCTAAGATAAGCTCTCCTTTCTATCAGGACTTTGTTCTGAATGCATCACTCTAATTCATTAATGTAGTACTTGATTTCATTCTTTTCCCTAATTATATTGCTTTGCTTATATTTCCTTTCTATCACATCCAGGAAAACAACTCTCACTTTTGAATTTCTTAAATGAACAATTCATTTAAAACTTAAAATACACTATTCTATCTTACATTCAATTGATATATTTAACATAAACTAAATAAAGTAAGCTTTATTAATGCAAAACTTTTTTGTAAAGCATAGTGACCAGATTTCAATTTGTACAGTTCAAGGTATGCTTCTTGACATTGTCTCCATCTAAGCCCACACATTTCTGAAGGCACTGTTTCCAAATTTTGAACTCTTTCCCAAAGAAGTATGCATCTTCGATTTACACAATGCCAACATGATAGTTTTAACATCCTCAAGGTACTTGAATCTAGTTCTTTTAAAAAGTATTCGAGTATGAAGAACAAAAAGAAGCTTGAAGGGGCAAGATCCCAGCTTTAGGGTTGCTGGGATAAGCTATCTCAATGAAATTCTCTAAGACAACCCTCACTACACTTGAATAAGCAGGAGCATTGTTGTGGAAACAAAATCTCTTGGTGTAGCATTACTGAGCTTTTTCTCAGCAATGAAGTTTTCAATTTTATTAAAACTGCTTCTTATGGTAAAACCCCATGATCATCCTATGTCCTTCATGAAAATCTATCTAGATGAACTCTTTGAAATAACAAAGAAGAAGAAGAAGAAAAAACAAAACAACAGTTAGCCAAATCTTCTGAACTGACCTCTTTGTTTTGAATTGAAGTGGCCCAGTACTTCCCTTCAGGACGCACAGATTTAAAGGAGTCCTGGAGTGACGCTGTAGTATAAGCACTGAACTGTGAGCTACACAGGCAATAGTTCAACCCATCATTTGCTCCTCGGAACCCCTATTCAGGGTCACTGTGAGTTGGTACTGACTCCATGACAGTTTACAACAACCAAACAAGGATGCCAATACAAATCCACCAGCTGCTCTTTGGAAACCCCATAAAGAGTGACATTTAGTTAGAACCAACTCAACAGCAGTTAATAACAACAACAACCAGGCAAGAGTTTTACTGATCTATTTGGGGGCCAGCCACTCATTGATCACAGAGACGTGTTTAAACATGTTTTGCTAGAAATAAATCCGTGTATGTATGAACCAGAAGCCAAGGATTGATACTTGTTACTCACTGTCATCTTAGAATAGATTCTATATCTATAGTCACAACAAGAGAGAGAGAGAATTATGCATAGTAAGCTTTCAATTACTTTCGAATGAGACAGGCACTAGCTTTTTCCATCTCCCTTCTGTCTGGACTTGTGTGATATACTTTGAATTAAATCTGGAATCAGGGGATTAGGCATTGGTTAAGCCCAGGGAAGACAATTTCCTGTTAAAGTGTAACGTCTATATATTTTCCTTTTCAGGCATTTTGTTCAGAGCAGTATGGAAGGAATGTTTCAGTAGCACAATGTATTTCAATAACAAATTACAAACAGAACACAGAATACATTCAACCTTGAAAACCTGTATTTCTGTGTAGTACACCTAAGTTATCAAAGTGAAGTAATGGATGGATTCTGTGATAAGATAAATTGCCTCAAATATTTTATCATCATAAACAAGAGATTTAATTTTTAAAAATCCAAAAGTTGGCACTGTACAAAAAAATAAGTTTTATTTACTGTTGTTTAAAGTTAAACTTCTCAATTTTGTTTTGGGAAACATTTTGACTATAATTATTTACACTCCAATCATTAAAATCAGTGATAATGAAATTGAGGAATTCTACCAAATTCTTCATTCTGAAATTGATCAAACATGCAATCAACATGTATTGACAATTACTGGCAATAGGAATGCAAAGGTTGGAAATACAGAGAAAGGCTCAGTCATTGGAAAATATGGCCTTGGTGATAGAAATGATGTTGGAAATCTCAGGATAGAATTCAGCAAGACCCAGTGTTTACTGAAAATACCTTTTTTTAAAAAATATGAAAGACTACTACACACACACGTGGACCTCACCAGATGGCATAAAAATAAATCAAATTGACTCTATCTGTGGAAAGAAACTGTGGAAAGACTCCCTATAATCAGTCAAAACAAGGTCAAGGGCAGACTATGGGACACCATCAATTGCTTATATTCAGACTGAAGCTGAAGAAAATGAAATTAAGTCCAGAAGAGCCAAAATATGACCTTGAATTTAGAGATCATCTGAAGAACAGATTTGATGCATTAAACACTAATGACCAAAGACCAGAAGAGCTGTGGGATGACACAAAAACATCATACAGGAAGAAAGCAAAAGGTCATTAAGAAGACAAGAAAAAGACCAAATGGATGTCAGAAGAAACTCTGAAACTTACTCTCCAGAATAGAGATTCCAAAGCAAGTGAAAGAAATGAGGAGGTACAAGATTTAAATAGACAATTTCAAAGGTTAGGTCGGGAAGACAAATACAATATTATAATTAAATGTGCAAAGGTCTGGAGTCAGAAAACCAAAACACAGTCAGAACACACATTTCTTAAACTGAGATTGCCCAGAGAATCCTTCAATATTGATTTACAAAAAGGAACACTGAGTGGATTAAAATTAGGATAGTTGTGCTCTAGAATTGTATTCTTTCACTATACTTTTTCAATTTGTATTCTGGAGGGAGACTTGTTAAAACTTGTGATATGCAGATGATACAATCATGTTGCTGAAAATTAAGAGGACTGAAAATAATTTTTCATGAAGATCAAAGACCACAGCCATTGATATAGATTGCACCTTAATATAAAAAAAAAAAATCATCACCACTGGACCAATATACAATATCAAGATAAATGGAGAACAGATTGAAGTTTTCAACATCAAGATAAATGAAGAAAAGATTGAAGTTGCCAAAGACTTAATTTTGTTAGGGTCAACCATCAATGTTCATGGAAGCAACAGTCAATTAAACAACCACTTTTTGCATTAGGCAAATCTGTTCAAGAGCAAAGATATCAGTTTGAGAACTAAGGAATGTCTAACCCAAATCATGGTACTTTCAATAACCTCTTATGCATATGGAAGTTAGGTAGTGAATAAAAAGATAGTAGAAAAATTGATGCATTTCAGTTATGATGTTGGAAGAGAATATTAAAAGTACCCTGGACTTCCAAAAGAACAAACACATTTATGTTGGAAGAAGTACACCCAGAGTGCCCCTGAAAAGCCAGGATGGTGAAACTTTGTTTCTCATATTTTGGACATATTGCTTGGAAGTGTGTTTTTGTGAAGTGCCATTGAGTCAGTTCCAACCTATAGCGACCCTGCATAAGGTTTCCAAGGAGCAGCTGGTGAACTTGAACCACTGCATTGCAGTTCAAATGGCTTTACAGTCTGGCGCATTAACCCACAGCGCCACATGAGAACTTTGCAGGGTCAGTGAAAAAGAGGAAGAGCCAACGAGATGGATTGACACAGTGGCAGCAGCAATAGGATTAAGTTTAACAATGAAATTGAGGTTGGTCCAAGACTGGGTAGTGTTTTGTTCTGTTGTGCATAGGCTATGGTAACAACAATGTAGTTGTTGTTGTTGTTAAGTACCGTGGAGTGGATTCTGACCCACAGCAACCCTGCACAGGGTTTCTGAGGCTGTAAATCTTTACAGGTGCAGAAATCCTCATCTTTCTCCCGCGGAACTGCTGGTAGTTTTGAACTGCCGACCTTGAGGCTAGTAGTCCGATTCATAATCACTATACTATGTCAGTGCTATAAGGCTTCACATTGATATTAAAAATTTATAGAACATGAATATATATATGATTTTATCTCCTAATTTTCTTCTTGGAAACCCTATACAGGGTCCAAACCCGCCAGGTACTCTGTATAAACATGAAGCTGTCTACTCCTATAAAAATTTGTAGTTTCATACATCCTGTAGGACAATTATTCTATGTCTTATGGGGTCACTACTAGTTGGAATTCATCCAATGGCAGTGGTTTGTTTTTTGGGGGGGAGATTGTTAAGGTGTTTTTTTTCATATGGATTCAGTGGGGAAAAAAAATCTTACTATGGCATTGGAAAAGATACTTTAGTTTCTAGTTTTTGTTGTTTTGTATTGATATGAGAACACTCTCCCAAATGATTGAACTGAAACACAACATTGGAAAAATCCTTTCATGATTGATATGACTGGCACACAGGTCGGGTCTTCGTACAAATCGATCAGAAAAGCCCCACATGCCTCTTGTAAAGCACCGATGAATATGCTTGGGAAGTTCAGGCCTGTTTTGAAGTTCTGGCAATTTGTTGTACAAACTACTGAATGGGATGGCTGTATCTGATTTTAAGAAGTACTACAGCATTGGGCTATATGGTGAAATATCTTCTCCCTTTAATATACAAAACCTTTGTAAGCAGCTTTTTTATATAGGCACTTTCTGGGAACTTTAGCTTGTGACATTTTCAACAATTATTCATTTAATCACTTTGTTTTGTGTGTAGTTTAGGAAGGGAGGCAACTTCACATGATGGAATAAGACCATCTCAAAGAGTTATATAAAAAGCGGATGAAGTGTTGAGTGGAAGGTGTGGTTTTTTCCAATGATCTACAGCATGGTGTACATCAGCCAGCTGGGATTAATCTCATAAAAGTGATCACTCAACACCAACAAACTCAGTGCTCAGAATACTTATGTTACGGCTCCTTCTACATAATATTTTTAAAATTCAATTAAGTAAATATTCTCTAGAAGGTGAAAGCATGGAATGTGGACACTTATAAGTGATACGCCTTTCATGGAAAATTGATGAGATATTCTAAGCCTCAGACTCTCCAGCTATTGTTGTTGTTAAGTGCCATCAAGTCTATTCTGACCCATTTTGTTGTTGTTAGGTGCTAATGAGCCGATACTCACCCATAGCGACCTTATGCACAGCCGAACAAAACACTGCCCAATCCTGGGCCAACCTCACTACTGTTGCCACGACTGAGTCCATCGATGCTGCCACTTGGCCAATCCATCTCGTTGGGGGTCTTCCTCTTTTTCTCTGACCCTCCACCTTACCA
>NW_006408539.1:18308774-18310172 GCF_000296735.1 Chrysochloris asiatica
TACAGATTCCTCATGAGCACAATTAAGTGTTCCGGAATACTCATACTTCACAATGTTGTCCATAGCTTGTCATGATCCACACAATCAAAAGCCTTTGCACAGTCAGTAAAGCACAGGTAAACATCTTTGGGATATTCTCGGCTTTCAGTGAAGATCCATCGGACATCAGCAATGATATAACCTGTTCCACGGCCTCTTCTGAATCTGGCTTGAACTTGTGGAAGTTCTCTGTCAATGTATGATTGTAGCCGTTTCTGTATTACATTTAGAAAAACTTTACTTGGACCTGGTTGATTAGCAGTGTGGCAAGACCTGGGGACTCTTGGGCCCAAAGTCAGTTACATAGCCACAGAGGACTAGAGTGGAGAGTGATGCATCCAGCTGATAAGGAGAGGGCATATGCACAAGAACACCCATATGTGCAGATAATACCCACTTGATCTGACTTCAGTGACTGTATGATCAGAACTCAACCAGAAGAAGATAGAAGAGGGGGAAAAAAAAAGAGTAATCTCATACAATTTGATGAACTTGACCTACATCTATGGATGCAGTAGCTCAAAAGAGGAAACAAATCCTTACAGCAAGGATCATTCCCAATCCCTCTGCATACAGAGTAGACAGGGATGGGCAACTTGGATATTGGCTACCCAAAATGGGGGAGGCGGGCTACAAAGGCAAGAAGTGACTGGTTTACAAGCTTTCAAGAAGGAACCTAGATGCAGAGGGCATGGGGGAGGTAGAATCTCCAGTGAGTAGTATCCAATCTGCCTGGGTGGGGCTGATGAAATGAAATGCAGATAGGTCTCTTGTAATACAATAGTGAATAATTGTTATCAGGACTTATTGTGAGTGTTAAAAATGTAAAGGTAGATGTTTTATAGCAAGGAGGAGAGTGATTAACATTTCAGTCTATGAGTGGAGGTCCCTGGGTCCATCAATGGAGAAGAGCAGGGAGTGGGACCCTACCCAGAGAAGCAGTGATGCCTGAGATGGAGGCAGAGACGATGATGTAGAGAAATGGAGTAGATCCAGAGAGGGAGATGGGCTGTGTGCTGATGACCGGGGTGCAGGCTTGTAATGTATACTCTCTGGTTAGTTGATAATGCATGGAGGGGATTGTAACCATGGCAATGAAACGATATACGATAGAGTGAACGTAAAACTAATGTTCTTCCATGGAAACTATCACATAATTCACAACAAAACATTTTTTTAAAAAACAAAACAAAATTTTACTCGCATGAGATATCAAAGAGATTGTCTGATGATTCCCACATTCTGTTGGGTCACCTTTGTTTGGAATGGGCACAAATATGGATCTCTTCCAATCAGTCGGCCAGATAGTTGTCTTCCAAATTTCTTGGCAGAGATGAGTGAGTGCCTCCTGTGCTGTCT
>NW_006408539.1:18312012-18313655 GCF_000296735.1 Chrysochloris asiatica
GAGCAGAACGCCTCATCTTTCTCCCATAGAGCAGCTAGTAGTTTCGAACTGCTGACCTTGTGATTCGCAGCCCGATTCGTAACCACTACATACCAGAGTATACCTGCTGTTAATTTGGTATCATCAGATCATTTATTCTATGGGCTGATTAAGAAAGAGATTTCTTCTTATCACTTCTTATCAGATGAATGAATTTGCAATAAGTGGAAAATGATCGTTTAACTTAATTTTGTAATTTTCTTTATCACCCTGAAGATGAGAAAATGACAATGTGTTTTACTTATTATTTGTTGTTGTTGTTATGTGCCGTTGAGTCGGTTCCGACTCAGAGCACCCCTGTACAGGGTTTCCAAAGCTGTAAATGTTTAACGGAACAGAAAGAGTCATCTTTCTCCCGCGGAACAGATGGTAGTTTCGAACTGCTGACCTTGAGGTTGGCAGCCCAACTCGTAACCACTATGCTACCAGAGCTTTTAGGTCATCTTTATTCATTTATTTTTTTAATCAGGAAAACAGTAATATATATCTTACGGTAGATTGATATTTTTCTGGAGCTGTAAGGACTCCATATTCTAACCCATTCTTTTGCTCATCTTTGGTTTGATTTTTCTTGAACATTTTTAACCTCAAGAAAAATCTGTATCTGCAGTCTGGGATATTCTAATTTCTTCATTTTCACTGTGTTTCTTAAATGTTTATACTGTCTAAAGGGTCCCCAAAGGTGGATAGTTGAAAACCTTTTCCTCATAGACATTCTTTTCACAAGTGTGAAGAAAGGAGCCCTATAGACTTTTCTCCTCCTTCTTAAAAAAGACTTTGTGTTCTTCATTTGATTGTGTCATTGTGAAGATGATTGTGAAACTATACTATAACTGCAGAACTTTAATCCCAGTACATGAATAGAACACTTTGATGTTATGTGTGATGATAATACCCAACCCACTCATTTAAATATCATAGGAAAATCAATTAACTCTGAAGAACATGTGAATATTTTTTCTTATCATTATTATAATAAGTTTAATGAGTTTAAAAATATTAAATATACTTTCTTTGTGTAAAAATATAGTCTCATATTGTTACAATGTGAGTTGATTTTATAGCTTTTCCTTGTTAAACAATTTCCCCACTAATATTTTCTATAGGAATGTCTGTTTTCTTCTAACCTGTTTTAAAATGGATGACAGTCCTCAGAAAACACCCAGTCATCAGGCATAAGTTTTGTTAAAATCAATTGTCTCTGAAGAAAGTATCCTTTGTCCAGGGGCTTAAATTCCAATGCTTCTTCATTGGTGAGCTAACCTTGTAACCATACCACGGTTAGCAAAAGTCATTTTCCATATAGTTTTTTTTAAGAAAAATAAAAAAAGTTGCACTGGCAAGTGATTATTGGAGATTTAAGGACAATTAAATCTTAAAATGAAGAGAAACAGCTGTAAACATCCATTGAAAATTGGAACATGGAATGTACGAAGTATGAATCTGGGAAAATTGGAAGTCGTCAAAAATGAAATGGAATGCATAAACATCGATATCTTAGGCATTAGTGAGCTGAAATGCACTGGTATTGGCTATTTTGAATCTGATAACCACATGGTTTACTATGCAGGGAATGACAAATTGAAAAGGAATGGTGTTGCATT
>NW_006408539.1:18316758-18317990 GCF_000296735.1 Chrysochloris asiatica
TCTAAGACAGTTCTTCAAATTAGGACACATCTACAAGATTTTTGAGGACTAAATTATGAATGAATAAATCTTTACATTTTTTGTACTATCTGGCTACTACTACGGAGTCCTGGTGTGGCGCTGTGCGTTAATGCGCCAGACTGCAAAGCTGTTTGAACTGCAAGGTTGGCTGTTCAAACTCACCAGCTGCTTCTCAGAAACCCTATACAGGGTTGCTATGGGTCAGAGTCGACTCTACGGCACTTAACAACAACAACAAGCCACTACTACAGTGTCTAACTTTTATTCTGAGCTTTATATGTATTTGTGAAAAACAAATGAATAGAGAGTTTAAAAAATCATTTTCTTTTTTGATACCCACAGACTTACATGGAGGGTTTCTTAGGAGTGACTGATGGGCTTGAACCACCAACCATGAGGTTAGCAGTTCAGGGCTTATCCTATAGAGTCACACCAGGACTAGAGGGTGGTGTTAATGATAATAATATGCTTAAATTAGCATCTTTACCCTGATTGTGTCTGACACAGGTGTTGATTTAGATGTAGATTTGCTTACAGCTGAAGCATGTAATGGCCGCATTCCTATATGCATTGGGGAACTGAGGAACTGGTGTCAGTGGATCTAGAATTAGCTTTCTGTGTGCTGAAACAGAATAAGCAAAGACTTTCTAGAGCAGTGACACTTTAGGGGTCATAACTTATTGCTAACCTAAAGAGCCTGCTCATTAATATTGAAACCAAACCACAGACCAGTTTTCCCTGTTGTAAAGAGTTTTCCATATGGAGCTTGTTTTCAGAAAATAAAAGGTGTTTTGAGTTCTTTGGCATGCATCAAAATACTATGCTCTGTTGGTGTAACTTTTATTATTATTATTATTTCTGGGTTACTCAGGCGATATTTAAATGTCTATTTACCTGCCTATGACCTAGTTTATGTCCTCTCTCCACCAGTAGGGACTTTGTGCTGCTTCCAGAGAGGAACAGCACAAAACATGCCAGACGACAAAGATAGTCCACAACACAGAGATGCCCCCAATATAGTTATTGGTATTAAGTCAAGTGCCTGAAGTCCTAGGTCTCTAAACAGAACTCAGATGTGATTGAAGCATTGTTTAAAAAAAAAAAAAAAAAACATGAAGGATATTGCAACAATAACTTCTTTTAGAAGGATCACCATAAGGCTGCTTCCATGACATGGAGATTAAAGGTAACACTATATCTAACTTTTCCAA
>NW_006408539.1:18318554-18320244 GCF_000296735.1 Chrysochloris asiatica
CATCTCTGCTCTTCAACAGCATGATATAGAACTCCACAATTTCTGACATCTAACACCCCTTCTCCCCTCCCTCATGTCCCAGGGTTCTTCAATATGCTTCAGCAGCTCATGGAACTCGCAAACTGTCAAAAAAAGGACTCATGCAATTATTGAGGCCAGTTAGTCCCAAATCTGTCATTCAAACATCAGTCTGAAGTAGTCTCAGAGCCTGAGGAACCCCAATCGGCAGGTCAGAGGACAGGCTATTGATGCACTAAGCTATGGGAGCTGGTGAGTCAAGTCAGGTGAGAGGTCACAAGTCCCATGAATTGGAGGTCAGAAGGAAATGAGCCAGATGCAGGATCCAGAGCAAGAGAGAAAACTTTGCCAAAGTATATAAATTGAATCAGACCAAGCCTTCAAGAAAAGCTAATGGTGGTAACTTGAGCTACAGCCTCTAGTAAGGTCAGGACATACTTATTCCTTAATCCCACTTTAATCTTGTCTCACTAAGAACTCATTCCAAAATGAGGACTTAACCACAGGCATTTTGTTGTTGTTGTTAAGTGCCATTGAGTCGATTCCGACACATAGTGACCCTGTATAGGGTTTCTGAGGAGCAGTTGGTGAGTTTGAACTACCCACCTTGTAGTTCAAATGACCTTGTTCCAGTCCTTATCCTATAATACCACATCAGGACAAGCATAGAGTCTATGATTTACAATCTATCACAGAAAAGAGGACTGGAACTAGAAGATGCAGCTTAAGTAATTTACTGCACTGCAGAAACAAACTTGTGTTTGTAAGCATGCTTGAGAAAATACTCACCCTTAAGCTTATTGGAATGAAGTCATTCAAAATCATGGATCTACAAATTCCAATTTATTTAAGGACCCTTTTGTGTGAGACCACCACTCATCTGTCAGTTTGTTGTACTGTGGTGGCTTCTGGGCTGCTGTGATTCTGGAAGCTATGCCATGGGTATTTTTAATACCAGCAGGGTCACCCATGGTCGACAGGTTTCAGATGAGCTTCCAGACGAAGAAAGACTAGGAAGAAGGAGTGACGAAATACTTTCAAATATTTAATCACTGAATACCTTACGAATAGCAAAGAAACACTGTCAGATATAGTGCCCCTCAGGTTGGAAGGCACTCAAAATGTGACTGGGAAAGAGCTGCCTCCTCAAAGTAGAGCTGACCATGATGACAAAAATAGAGTAAAGCCCGTGGGAGAAAGGCCTGTGGGACCTTCATTTGCTGATGGGGCACAACTCAAAATGAAGAGAAACAGCTGTAAACATGCATTAATAATTGGGAAATAGAATATATGAAGTATGAATCTAGGAAAATTGGAAATTGTAAAAAATGAAGTGGAACACATAAACATCAATATTGTAGGCATTATTGAGCTGAAATGGACGGGTATTGGCAATTTTGAATCTGATAATGACATGGTTTGCTATGTCGGGAATGACAAATTGAAGAGGAATGGTGTTGCATTTATTGTCAAAATGATCATATCCAGATCAGTCATGAGGTACAACGCTGTCTGTGATAGGAAAATATCTACGTGCCTACAGGGAAGCCCAGTTAATACCACTATTATTCAAATTTATGCACCAACCACTAAAGCCAGTGAGGATGAAATAGCAGAATTCTACCAAATTCTTCAAT
This sequence comes from Chrysochloris asiatica, assembly GCF_000296735.1. NCBI lineage: Eukaryota > Metazoa > Chordata > Mammalia > Afrosoricida > Chrysochloridae > Chrysochloris > Chrysochloris asiatica. Next base: position 18,320,210 of record NW_006408539.1, read on the forward strand.
CTGAAATTGATCAAACATGCAATCAAGATGTATTG
>NW_006408539.1:18321103-18327194 GCF_000296735.1 Chrysochloris asiatica
TGTTGAAGAGCAAAGATGTCAGCTTGAGGACCTAGGTGTGCCTGACTCAAGCCATGGTATTTTCAATAGTCCGATCTGCATGTGAAAGCTAGACAGTGAATAAGGAAGACTGTAGAAGAATTGATACTTTTGAGATATGGTGTTGGAGGAGAATATTGACAGTGTCATGGGCTGCCAGAAGAACAAACAGATCTATATTGGAAGAACTGCAGCCAGAATGCTCCTGGGAGGCCAAGATGGCCAAACTTCGTCTCTCTCATACTTCGTATTTATTATCGCTGGAGAAGGATATCATGTTTGGTAAGGTGGAGGGTGAGAGAAAAGGAGGAAGAACCACAGAGAGATGGAATGGCAAAGTGGTAGCATCAATGGACTCAAGCACGGCAACAATTGTGAGGTTGGCCCAGGACCAGGCAGTGTTTCATTCAGTTGTGCTTAGACTCTCTATGAGTCAGTACCAACACAATGGCACCTAACAACAACAACATGTGTGACACTATTTTTGGGGAAAAGGGTAAGACATCATCTTACTGATATTCATTAAACATATATTTTTTTATTATTTGTCTGAGGCCCAGGTTGATACATATGGTTTGCACTTGACCAACAGCCTAATGGTTGATAGTTTGAACTTTCCCATCAGCACTATGGAAAGAAGGCGTGTCACTCTGCTTCTGTAAACATTACAGCCGATAGAACTCTATGAAACAGTGTATTCTGTACACACAGGACCACCTTGAGTCAGAATCGACTTAATGACACTAAGTTTTATTTTTAAAATTTTTGTTGGTGAAAGTTTGCACCACAGGTTAGGTTCTCATTTAGCAATTCCATTACATGTTTTTCTGTGGCATTGGTTACCTTTCGCACACTGTGTCAGCATTCTCATTACTACTATACTGGTTGTTCTGTTTCTATTTGAAAGAACTGAGTGGGAACCATATCTGCTTTCCCCTGATTCACACGTGTCTTTGACCTCTAACTATGAGGCCCACTGACCCCTATCTTGGTCCACAGGCCAAGATCCTGCAACTATTCTATCTCTCCATGCCACTGCCTCTGCCATCATTGTTTTCCTAGTTAGGGATCTTAGGCTTCACTCCTGCTGCTATTTCATGATGGTCCCTGGGATGTTCTTTTCCTGCTTCTGAGATGGCTCCTTTAAAGCCTACCTGAAAGGAATAACTAATGAACCTCATCCTTAGAGTCCTATATGCATGCTCCCACCCAATCACTTTGTGGAAATTAAGAAGATTTTAGACATAGAAACCATATGAAGTAAATTCAAAGCACCAAAGGCCACCCCATGGATTTTATAGCAATTGACTTTCATAAATGATGGATTAACACCCCCTTTCAGTTATACATTTCCTACAATTGCAGTTTTCAGATTCACAATTAATCTTGCTAGTAATTACTCATTATTGAAATCATAGAAATCTATGAGCATCACACTGTATCCTGTCTTTATGGATAATGAGAAATCAGGGGATTCTCCCTTGTCCTTCTCATTCTGAGACTAAACACACCAATGAAAGCTTGTAAGCTAGCCACTTCATGCCTTTATAACCCCCCATTTTTAATAGCCAATGTCTAAATTGCTTGTCCCTGGTCTGGCACTGTGGGTTAATGTGTTGGCTGCAAAGTTGGTTTGAACCACAAGTGCAGTGGTTCAAGCTCACCAGCTGCTCCTTGGAAACCCTATATAGGGTTCCTCTGGGTCAGACCTGACTCAGTGATACTTAACAACAAAAACTCAACATCAGCCTAGTACACTGAGGCGACAAGCATGCTCCTTGATCTGAAGAATCTACTAGTTGTAATTTTGAGCAACTGATTCCATAAGCAAAAATTCAGTCCATCAAATTTTAGCAATGTACACTTGCTCACATTATCAAACATCTTTACCTTCATCTGTTCAGGTTCTAGTCACAGCTCAGCCCTAGCCATCCAAACTAGGTCAATTGGGTACCAGCTGCAAGCTTGGGAGTTCACACTCACCTCCCTGCACTTCAAATCAGCTGGCCCTTTCACTCTCAGCCCAAACCCCAGGGGCTAGGCTAGTGCCCATAGGATCAGGAGATCATACGACTCCCTGAACTTAAAACCAGCCAGCCCTTCTTCTCTTGTCAATGAGCGCCAATCAAGCTTGTCCAAACTCAACCCATCTCTTCATTGCTGCATTCCCCCCACTTCCACCAGAGAACATACTAGACTCCTCTCTGGCTCCTTTTAACTTTCAGCACTAGAAGGTGATTTTTTTCTGAAGGGCACAGACTTTTGCACCTTGACGGCCCCAAGGAAAACAGCTTGCTTGATGCTCCAACAAACCAGTCTTCTTTGTCTTTTTCTGCAGATCTTGCTTCAAATCACAAGTCTCCTGTTGTCTCAGCAGTTTGGGGCAGGGATGCATGTCTTTTCAAATGCAAAAGTAACAATTCTGAAGTTTGCTAAGTGAGGCTTACTATTCCACCTGAGGTCCCAGACTCTACAAAGTCTTAAAACAAAAAGACTGTTTCTGGGAAAATTCTAACTTTATTTGGCAAATTCACTCAAGTATAGGTTGAGGGTGGGCTTACAAATACTCTGCAATCATAATTCAGAATACTCATGTTCATCACATATGTGTGTCTGTTTTACAATAATAGGCAGGCAAAACCAATATCCACAAGGCGGTCAAACACAGAAACCTTCTAAAACTCTCAAGTTCAATCTTTTTATCTCCACCTTCACACCAATCTCATTCTTCTACACGTGGTTTAGACTCTGGCAGGGTAGAGCCTTTCACCATGAACCATTTCATTTAACCAGCTTGACACCTGCCTTAGGAGACTCCAGGAGCTGCTTCTCCAGTCTCAGCTTACACACTTTTCCTCTTACATTCCTTTTAGGCATTACATGTCAAAAATCCAAACTGACCATCTCAAAATCAAGTTTCACTTCCCGTATCCCCTTATGTTTTCTCTTAAAAACCTCAGGGCCTTTGCCATGAATCCTATTTCTCACACTATTTTTGAGTGGGAGCCATGTCTGACTTCCCTTGCTTTTACAAGTGTGAAAAAGAATAAAACTAAAAATCAGCCCAAGGTTGATTCCTATGAAGCAGCGATCAGCCATGCTTCTATCTTACAACCTTCTTTACCCCATTCTGACACCAACCAGCCCTCCCCACAGCATGGTCTGTTTCACATCTGGCCACACAGAACTCATAACAATATTCATGATTATGGGGTTTGTTGGGAAGTAAACAGTATGATTCAGGATCTAAAACAACTTAGGACACAACTGCTCTCCAGTTAAGAATACCTCTTCTCTGCCTCTTTTGTCTTCTGTCTCTCAGCCATGTGGCCTATTGACCTCTGTCTCAGTCCATGGGCCTAGAGTCTGCAGCTGCTCTGATTCTTCATGTCACTGCCTCTGATATCACCTCTGACATCACCTCTTCCATCACATATGTTGTCGCCTCTGCTGTTACTATTTTTCTAGGTAGGGATCTCATGCTCCACTCATGCTCTTACTTATTGATGGTCCTGGGATTTTCCATTCCTGCTTCTGAGATGGCTCCTTTTAAACCTAGAACAAAGCTAATCAATCCCCTCCTTAGAGTGCTGTCCACTGTATTGCCTTATTGCTTGATCCCATGCAATCCTTGGCGAGAATTCAGAAGACTTTGGATAGAAAAGCCATAACAAGTCAGTTCAAAGCACCACACAATTAATCTCAGTTCTCTGTGAGTTTGGTTTTAATAAGCGTGCCACACATTGTGATATACATGCAGTATTTAACAGTAGATAAGAAAAAGTTTCTACTTTAGTAGACCTTACAGTCCATGGATAATCCTGAAGAAATACACATTTAAATAATTGAGATCATTTCAGAGAGCAGTGAAGGCAATGCACAAAATATAGCAGAGTCCTGTAATCAAGAGTGACAAGGAATAGATGGAGGTTTCTTGATATGGATGAAGATTATGGGAAAAGGGGGTTACAGATAGACAGAGCTATTACAGCAAAAGGCTTTAAGACAACAATAAGGCTGTGCCATTTAGCATCAGGGTGACCAGCCTGGCTGCAGCAATAGGTAGAAGGGAATTGAAGTAGGACAAACTCTGAGAGACTAACAATTTACAGATTATGCAAGGTCATGAAATAGTGGTGAAGACTGAATTGCATCTCAAATGCTTGAGAAAACAGTGAAATGTTAAGGCAGGAAACAGTGATGATTTGATTTACATTTCTTTTTTTTTAAACTTTTGTTTTTTATGTTTTTATTTTTTAAGTGTTTTAATGTAAATTGTGTGATAGTCTACATGGGAGAACATCAGCTTTACATTCATTCCATCATCCATCATTTCATTGGCATAGTTACCATCCCGTCCATGCATTCTCACCCAACCAAGGGGTGTACCATGAAAGCCTGTACCCCCTTTCCCCCTCCCCCCCCCCACAGTCCTCAGCCCCTTTCCATCTCCTGATCCCAAGTTCCAGCCACACCATCTCTTGATGTCATCTTCTCTGCCTCCGTCTCAGGCCTCACCGCCTCTCTGGGTAAGATTCCGCTCTTTGCTCTTCTCCATTGATGGTCCTAGGGTCCTCTGCTCCTAGACTGATAAGTTAATCACTCTCCTCTTTGCTACAAAATGTCCATCTTTAGATTTCCAACCCTAACAATCAGTCCTGATAACAATTATTCACCATTGCATCACAAAACACCCATCTGAATTTCGTTTCATCAGCCTTTCCTGGACAGGCTGGAAACTATTCACTGGAGACTCTACCTTCCTCCATGCCCTTTAGATCTAGGTTCCCTCTTTTATTTTGAATCGAGTGAACATTTACAGGACAGATCATCAGTTTAACATTCAACAAATCATACACATTGTTTTTCATTACAATGATTATAATTATCTCCATATTCCATCAGTTAACAATATTTCTCTCTACTCATTTGAGCTCTTTTTTTTTTTAACACTTGTTGTTGTTGTTGTCAGGTGCCATCGAGTAGGAACCGACTCATAGCGACCCCATGCACAGCAGAACGAAACAATGTCTAATCCTGGGCCAACCTCACTACCGCTGCCACACTTGAGTCCATCAATGATGCCACCTGGCCAATCCGTCTCGTTAGGGGTCTTCCTCTTTTTCTCTTCATTGATGCCTTTCCCCCTCTTCCATTCACCAATGTGATTGTCAGCAATCTTACATGCCTGGTCATGTGTTCCCTTTGAGTTTTGGTCTTAGAGGGAAGTTTGTCCTGAAGGGACTTGATTGCTTCCTGGGAAAAATTTGCTTACTCTGATAAATAGCCAATCATACAGCCATTTTTGTTTTGGGTTTTCATGATGATCTTTCTTTGAAGATGTGTCTTCTGTTACTCTAGCGGTTCCCAGCTGGTCTGCTTGTCCTTTCTAGTGGGAATGTCCCACCTCAGATGGTTCTGGATGGGGATCAGAAGGTCCTACACACTGCAAAGGCTCTGCAAGTGGCCTATTTCACAGGTCAAGCTCTAGAACCACTTTTAGGTATTTCAATCAGTTATATAGCTTGAAGATGGGTTTATAAGCTTTCGGTAATCATGTTTCCCAACATCCCTTTGTGTCCTACTCAAATGTTTATTTTACAATAGTAGGCAAGAGACAGTCAGATTGTGCCTTGATTCCTGTACAACAGACCCCAGTAGTTCCAAGATTGATCATGCATTACTATTTAGCTTTGTCCCATTTAGCCTATGCAAACTTGTCTCAGTGTCCCCTATCTACCTTGTTCTTCTACCTCCTCCCCCTTCTTGTGAATTGCCCTCTGAACATCCGAACTGTGATGTGTCTGCCTCCTACTCTGGGCTCTACCTTAGCATCCATCCACCTCCCCCAAACCCCTTGCCCAAACCTCATCAGTAACCAATAAAGATTTTTTTTTTTTTCACTTTTAGTATGGGTATCTTTTCTTAAGCTTTTACAATAATGGTCTTATGTAACATTTGTTCTTTTGTGACTCGGTAATTTCACTCAGCATAAAGCCAAATATTACAACAAAATGTGCAAAGATCTGGAATCAGAAAATCAAAAAGGAAGAACATGCTCAGCATTTCTCAA
>NW_006408539.1:18327724-18329759 GCF_000296735.1 Chrysochloris asiatica
CTTGGCTGAAAGCAGAGAATACCAGAAAGATGTTTCCCTGTGCTTTTTTGACTATGCAAAGGCTTTTGATTGTGTGGATCATGACAAAGTATGGACAACATTGCGAAGTATGAGTATTCCAGAACACTTAATTGTGCTCATGAGGAATCTCAGCTGTACTAAGAGGCAGTTGTTTGAACAGAACCTGGGAATACTGAATCATTTAAAATAAAAAAAAGGTGTGTGACAAGGTTGTGTTCTTTCACCATACTTATTCAACCTGTATGCTGAGCAAATAATCTGAGAATCTGGGTTCTATGAAGAAAAGCATGGCATCAGGTTTGGAGGAAGACTCATTAACAACTGGCGATATGCAGATGATACAACCTTGTTTGCTGAAAGTGCAGAGGACTTAAGACATTTACTGATGAAGATCAAAGAGCACACCCTTCAGTATGGGTTGCATCTCAATGTAAAGAAAATAAAAATCTTCACCACTGGACCAATAACAACATACTTATCAATGGAGAAAAGATTGAAGTTGTCAAGGACTTTATTCTTCTTGGATTGAACACTCACAGAAGCAGCAGTCAAGAAATAAAATGGCGTATTGCATTAGACAAATCTGCTGCACAAGACCTTTTTAAAGTGTTGAAGAACAAAGATGTCAGCTTGAGGACTAAGGTGCACCTGAACCAAGCCATGGTGTTTTCAATAACCTCATATGCATGCAAAAACTGGACAGTGAATAAGGAAGACCGCTGAAGAATTGATGCTTTTGAGTTATGGTATTGGAAGAGAATATTGAAAGTGTCATGGGCTGCCAAAAGAATCAATCAATCCATTTTGGAAGAAGTGTAGCCAGAGTGCTCCTTGGAGTCCAGGATGGCCAAAATTAGTCTTTCATACTTTGGATATATTGTCAGGAGGGACCAGTCTCTGGAGAAGGATATCATGTTTGGTAAGGTGGAGGGTCAGAGATGGATTGGCCAAGTGGCAGCATCGATGGACTCAAGCATGGCAACAGCAGTGAGGTTGGCCCAGGATCAGGCAGTGTGTTTCGTACTGCTGTGTATAGGGTCGCTATGAGTCGGTGCTGACTCGACGGCACCGAACAACAACAATAGATAATGTTCATGAACATTTCTGCATGTTTTTTGCTACCAGAATCTCTTCCTTGGTGAAGTGTTTGTTAATGTCCTGTGCCCATTTTTTAAATTGGGTTATTTGTTCTTTTCTGGTAGAGGTGTTGTAGATTCCTATAGATTTTAGAAATTAATTCCTTATCTGATATGTCATTGCAAAAGATTTTTTCCCATACTGAGGACTCCCTTTTTACTCATTTGGTGAAATCCTTTGATACAATTAAGTTTCTAATTTTCAGAATGCCCAATCATCTATTTTGTCTTCTTTTATTTGTGTAATTTTCATAATGTGTTGTAGTCTGTGTGTGCCCTGGAATATAGTCCTTAAATCTGTCCCTATTTTTCCATTGATGACCTTTATAATTCTGGGATTCACATTTAGGTCTTTAATCCATGCTCAGTTGGTTTCTGTATATGGCATGAGATAAAGGTGTTGTTTCAGTCTTTTGCCTATAGCTTTCCAGTTCTGCCAGCACCATCTGTTGAACAGACTTTATTTTACACACTCAATGTACTTTGACCCTTTGTCACAGATCAGTTGGCTGTATGAGGATAGCTTAATTTCTGGATTCTCAATTCTGTTCCATTGATCTATGTATCTTTCATTGTACCAGTACCTGGTACACTGTTTTGATCACTGTATCCATGTAGTATATTTTGAAATCAGGGAATGAGAAGCTTCAAAATTTGTTCTTCTTCTGAAACAGTGCTTTGTTTCTCCTCGGGCTCTTTCCTTTCCATATAAAGTTTGTAATTATTTTTTCCGTCTCTCTAAAGAATATCGATGCAATCTGGATTGGGATTGTGTCATATGTGTAGATTGCTTTGGGCAGTGTTGACATTTTCACAATGTTAAGTCTTCCTATCCAGGAGCATGATATATTCTTCCATTTTTGTAGGTCTCTTTTGGT
>NW_006408539.1:18329859-18330812 GCF_000296735.1 Chrysochloris asiatica
GCCCATTCCAAAGAGAGGTGACCCAACGGAATGCAGAAATCATCGGACAATATCATTTATACCCCATTCAAGCAAAATTTTCCTAAATTTAAATAAAAAATTTCTCCAACTATACATTGACAGAGAACTTCTAGAGGTGTAAGCAGGGTTCTGAAGAATATGTGGAATGAGTGATATCATTTCTGACCTCACATGGATTTTGATAGAAAGCAGGGAATACTAGAAAGATAGTGCTTTATATGCTACACAAAGCCTTTCAATTGTGTGGATCATGACGAGCTATGGATAACATTGCATAGAATGAGTATTCCGAAACATTTAATTGTGCTCTTGAATAACCTCGACATAGACCAAGAGGCAGTTGTTTGAACAGAATAAAGGAACACTGAGTCATTTAAAGTTAGGAAAGGTGTGTGCCAGATTTATTAAATATGTATTCTGAGCAAATAATCTGACAAGCTGGATGATAAGAAGAAAAACATGGCATCAGGATTGCAGGAAGACTCATTAACAACCTGCGATATGCAGGTGATACAACCTTGTTTGCTGAAAGTGAAGAAGACTTAAAACATTTATTGATGAAGATCAAAGAGCACAGCCTTGGGTATGGGTTGCACCTTAATATAAAGAAAACAAAAAAAATCTTACCACTGGACCAATCAATAACATCTATATAAAAAGAGAGAAGATAGAAGTTGTAAATTACTTCATCTTACTCGCATTAACCATCAACGCTCATGGAAGTGTTGTTGTTGTCAGGTACCATTGAGTCAGAATCGACTCATAGCGACCCCATGCAGAGCAGAACGAAACAATGTCAGATCCTGGGCCAACCTCACTACTGCTGCCACACTTGAGTCCATCAATGATGCCACCTGGCTAATCCATCTCTTAGGGGTCTTCCTCTTTTTCTCTGACCCTCCACCTTACCCAGCATGACATCCTTCTCCAGC
>NW_006408539.1:18330912-18337148 GCF_000296735.1 Chrysochloris asiatica
TGAGGAATTTCCCTTCAATTCCTACTTTGTTGAGTGTTTAATCAAGAATGGATGTTGGATTTTGTCAAGTGTCTTTTCTGCATCTATTGACATGATCATGTGGTTGTTTTCCTTTTTCTTATTTATATGGTGGATTGCATTCTGAGTTACATTTGTAAATGCAAATTTACCCTGGCTTCTGCAGCTAGAATGGATTTTAAGAAAGATGTTGAAGCAGCTGTTGCTGTTTTGCACCATGAAGTCAATTCTGACTTTTAGCAACTCCTTGGGACATATTAGAACTGCTGTAAAGGTTTTTCTTGGCAGTGATCCTTTGGCAGCTAATAGCCAGATCTTTCTACTGTGCAGCTACTGGGAGGTCTTGAACTGCCAACCTTCCTGTTAGCAACTGAGTACTTTACTCCTGCAGTCTTCTGTGTTAGGAACAGAAACAGGAATACTGTCTTATTTTTCTGTGTACCAATAAACAACATTTTATCTAAGGAGAAAAGATTGAAGTTGTCAAAGACTTCAATTTTCTTGGAACAACAATCGACACTCATGGAAACAGCAGCCAAGAAATCAAACAATGTATTGCATTAGGCAAATCTGCTGCACAAGACCATTTTAAAGTGTTGAAGAGCAAAGAAGTCTGCTTGAGGACTAGGATGTACCTGACCCAAGCCATGGTATTTTCAATATGCATGTGAAGGTTGGACAGTGAATAAGGAAAATCTTATAAGAACTGAGGCACTTCCAAATTGAATTATCATATTGGAGGAGAATATTGAAAGTACCATGGGCTGCCAAAGGAATAAACAGATCTGTTTTGGAAGAAGTGCAGTCAGTGTTTAACCATTCAGTGTTCCCATGTTCTGTTCAAACAACTGCCTCTTGGTCCAGGTACAGATTCCTCATGAGCACAATTAAGTGTTCAGGAATACTCATTTTTTGCAATTTTGTCCATAGCTTGTGATGATCCACAGAGTCGAAAGCCTTTGCGTAGTCATTAAAGCACAGATAAATGACGGTATGAAGAGCATATTTGGTGTACAGAAATAACAACTTCTGACATAATAGGGAAACTCTATACAGTTATTTCCATTAGAAAGTTAAAAAATAAGTCTGGGGCTCAGAGGATAGGACCAATACTACATTTTAGACACAAACTAAGAAGATCATGTTAAAGTATAACTAAATTTTCCAAATCTGGTAGTGAAAACTTTAAGGCCTTTGAAATAAAATGTTCAAGCCTTCGACAACAAAGAAGCCATTAAGTTTTATCCATAGGTCATAAATTCATTGCTAATGCTCTGCCAGTACACAGCAGGCAAGAATACAGTCACTGATGAAAGAGGAGACAGTTTCTTAAGGAAAATAAATAGTTGAAAGTGAGCTAAAATAATATGGAAAGGCAAAACAATATTTTGATCCTATTTAGATGTATCTTTTTGGAGCTAGCAAAGGGATTGTTAAATAGCGCCTCAAGTTTACAAGAAAGATAAAATGGAGGCCATATGTGCATTGTCTGGAAAGCTTTTAAATTTGGCTTTATTGATTTTTCATTCCTGCCTAGGCCAAGTCTGCATTTACTGTAAGATTTTCTTCCCACTGTACTTACCTCCTCAGTATCTTGTCAATTTTTAAAGCTATGACAAGCTCCATTTGTAATGTATGGATTTAGATTAGAGCCTGGAAGTAAAAGGCAAAATGTTTATCACAGACTCAATTTCACTAAAAGAAACTCCTCCCTCGGTCCCTTATGTAGGGAAATTTGATGCTTATTTGACTATCTATATGCATATGTATTGCTTCCTATTTAGAAAGTGTAATTCTTATGGGCAGTGACCCAACTCCATTTAAGACTATGAGTGTTACTATCAAATGAGTGAAGATTTCAAGTGTTATTTAGGTTTCCATTTTTAGGTCACAGAGAGTTGCCAGTCCTTTGGACAGAGTAAGTCTTGTATTTATGACATTGTTAGCACGTATAAGGAGTCCTAGTGTGGGGTTGTAGGAGAAGCACTGCTTTGCTAACTGCAAATTTGGAAGTTCAAACCCAACAGCCACTTCTCAAAAATACTATATAGGATCATTATGAGTCAGAACCAACTGGAAAGCACTAACAACAAGAGCATGCATTTGGCTTCTTACTCTCAGATATGTACCTTACTAGCCATCTAAAAACGTTCCAGAAAATATAAAAATCAGTAACCAAGAGTTACCATCCTCCACTGGAATCTACTGGGAGGTGTCACATAATTGAGGTTGTTGCAAATCAATGCTAAGCGAGATTCTTTTCAAAGCAGCAGAAATATAAGTTGGAACAACTTCTCAGGCAAAGCTAGATTTAAGTTGAACAGTTTACCCACTGAACTAAATATTGTCTGGAGAGATGAATTTTTGATCGTGGTTGTATGTCAAAAGATGATCCCTGCTTCCTGAATTTGTATCATGTTTCTAAGAGTCTGCAAACCTAGAGAACTAATCATTCCAGCTTGATGTGGCACAGTAAGCAGTTAGATGTGCTTTGCAGCAATATTCAATTGATGTTGTTAGAATCCATGATGTCCAAAATAACAATGCCTGTTCAAAAGATGGGATGTGCATGTTTGAAAGCACACTTGAAGTCTATTCTACAATCACAGATTGTGAAAGGCCTCGGAATCTTTGCTGGAAACACACAGAGTCATGTACAGGCACCTCAGGAATTGAGGAGCAGTTCCTCCTCGAACTGTTCCAAATTAAATAGTTCCCAAGGATACCGAATTCATCTTGTAGGCCTAGAATATCTGGAAAAAAGAAAAAAGAAAAAGAAATGCCTGTCTAACTTTTAAAATGGGGTCTGAAAGTTAAAGATGCATCAATCAGTGGTTTGTATTAATGAATTGAATCCTTTAATGTTTGACTTCTAAAATCATTTTCTGGCACACAGCAACACTCTGCCTGTCTCCAGCACAATGTATCATCTCTAAACATGCAAATTACTTGGCTTCCAATGAAAGAGTTCTAGAGAAAGTGAATCCTGATTAAATATAAAGCCATCCTAGACTTGTGCAATTACTATGGATTATAAAAATGTAGCTGTTTATACTTTATTCTTGATGAATTAGAGAGTAAAATGTATAATATATTATAATTCCTAGAATTATTTCAACCACTGCTACAGTGATGTATGAGTGGTTTGGAATTATAGAAATATCATCGGAATCAGAAGCCTTCAACGACAACTGAATTGTAAGTATACTTGTAAAAGTTTCCCACCAGGAGAAAGTACTAGTTTTCGTTGCCATCTTTGAATTACAGTGTAGAAGAAAAAAAAAAAAAAAAAACCACCCGAAGAACAAACAAATTTGTGTTAGAAGGAGTAAAGCCAGAGTGATCCTTAGAATCCAGGATGGGGAGACTTTGTGTCTCATACTTCAGACATGGTATCAGGAAGAACCAGTACCTAGAGAATGACATCTTGTTTGGTAAAGTGGAGGGTTAGCCAAAAAGAGGAAGACCTCTCAATGGGATGGATTGGCACAGTGGCAGCAACAATGGGCTCAGGATAGCACCAATTGTGAAGATGGTGCAGGGCTGGGCAGTGTTTTGTGCTGTTGTGCATCGGTTCAATATGAGTCAGAAACCATTTGAGCACCTGATGTGGTGTTGTGGTATAATGCACTGCATCACAAAGTTGGTTTGAACTGTAAGGTTGGCAGTTCAAATTCTCCAGCTGCTCCTTGGAAACCCTGTACAGGGTTGCTATGGTTTGGACCGACTCGAAGGCACTTTACAACAACAATTTTTACTATTGTGGTTGTTCCTCATCTAGGGTTCATTGTTAAGGCTTTTGGTAAGGACTTATTTTTATACTTTGCTGATTTACTTTCCATCTAATGGTAAAAAAAGGAAATGTGCCATCGAGTCATGTTTTCAGATTATAGCATTAGAACTTTGTTCGTCAAATTTTCAATGGCTACGCTGTAAATGTTTGCTAATTCACAATAAAATGTATGTTTTAGGTTAAGCAATTTGGTAAATTTACAAGAGGAAGTCACAGTGCACTGAAAAAGTTCATGAAATGGTCCAGAGGTGTGGGAGAATTTCCTGAGAATGGGACGATGTCAAGTACAGTGTGAGAAGCTTCTGATATGTCCTCCCTCCGTATGAGGGATCCAGCTGTAATCTTTATGGGAGCAAACCACCAGCTCTTTCTTCGGTGGGTCTGCTGGATGGGTTCCCACTGCCAACGGTTTAGTGAACAGCTGAACATGTAGATACGCGCCACAAAGAATCCTTGTGGTATGTGAATACCCAAACTCCAAACCAAATGCTCTGCCATCAAGTCAATTCCAGTTTGTAGAGACCTTATAGTATGGGGTAGAACACACCCCCAGGGCTTCCAAAGCTGTAGTAATTCTTGAAGCCAACTGCTACATCTTTCTCCTGTGGAAGAGCTGGTAGATTCAACCACTGTGCCAAGAGTTAACCACTGTGCCAAGAGTCCCTCAATGTGAGAATATTTAGAAATTAATATATTAAAATTAAAACATATACAAATGACTGGAAATAATATGTATGCTATTCATATTTCTATGTTTTAATTTTTTTAAAATTATCTTTGTGCTACAATAGTTTTAGATTCCCCAAACACAGGGAGGAGTGCTGAGAGTTCTCAGCTCTGCCACCTCTTGTATTTTCTACTGTTAAGATATCTGGTGCATTAGTTACAACTAACTAGCCAATATTGATATGATATTGTTAACAAAGCTCCATAATCTACTTCGATTGTGTTACTGTTGCCTTATTGGCCACTTATTATCCCAGGATTCTATCCAGGATATGACATGACTGCATTACGTGTAATTAACCTGTGTAGGCTCTTATTGCCTATTACAGTTTATCAGATAATGGTTTTGTTCCGCCACTCGTCAGTCAGTTTGTTGTACTGTGGTAGCTTGTGAGTTGCTGTGATTCCGAAAGTTATTCCACTGGTATTTTAAATCCCAGCAGGATCACCCATGGTGGACAGGTTTCAGATGAGCTTCCAGATGAAGACAGACTAGGAAGAAAGAGTGATGAACTACTTCTGAATATTTAGTCACTGAAAATCTTATGAATAGCAGAGAAACACTGTCACATGTAGTGCCAGAAAATGAACTCCTGAGGGTAGAAGGCACACAAAATGCGGCTGGGAAATAGCTGCCTCCTCAAAGTAGAGTTGACTGTGATGACACGAATGGAGTAAAGCCCGTGTGAGAAAAGCCTGCGGGACCTTCATTTGCTGATGGGGCACAACTCCAAATGAAGAGAAACAGCTGTAAACATCCATTGAAAATCAGAACATGGAATGTACGAAGTATGAATCAGGGAAAATTGGAAGTTGTCAAAAATGAAATGGAACACATAAACACCAATATCATAGGTACTGTGAGCTGAAATGGACTGGCATTGGCCATTTTGAATATGACAACCACATGGTTTACTATGCCGGAAATGACAAATTGAATGGAAATGGTGTTGTATTCATTGTCAAAAAGAACATATCCAGACCAGTCCTGAAGTACAACACTTTTTGTGATAGGATAATATCCATGCACCTATAGGGAAGCCCAGTTAATATTACTATTGTTCAAATTTATACACCAACCACTAAAGCCAGTGAGAATGAAATAGGAGAATTCTACCAACTTCTTCAATATGAAATCAATCAAACATGCAATCAAGATGTATTGATCATTATTGGTGATTAGAATGCAAAGGTTGGGAGCAAAGAGGAAGAATCAGTAGTTGCAAAATATGGCCTTGGTGATAGAAATGATGCTGGAGAATGCATGATAGAATTCTGGAAAATCAATGATTTGTTCATGTCAAATACCTTCTTTAGACAGCATAAGAGATGACTATACATATGGACCTCACCAGATGGAATACATAGAAATCAAATTGACTACATCTGTGGAAAGAGATGATGGAAAAGCTCCATATCATCAGTCAAAACAAGGACAGGGGCAGACTGTGGAACAAACCATCAATTGTTCATATGCAAATTAAAACTGAAGCTGAAGAGAATGAAGTCAAGTCCACAAGAGCCAAAATATGACCTTGAATGTATCCCACTTGAATTGAGAGATCATCTGAAGAACAGATTTGATACATGAAACACTCAAGACCAAAGACCAAAAGAATTGTGGGATGACATCAAAAACATCATACATGAAGAAAGCAAAATATCATTGAGAAGACAAGAAAGAAGGAAAAGGTCAAAA
>NW_006408539.1:18338907-18344860 GCF_000296735.1 Chrysochloris asiatica
CATGGAAGTAGCAGTCAAGAAATCAAACAACGTATTTAATTAGGTAAATCTGCTGCAAAAAAAACCCACCTCTTTAAAGTGTTGAGTAGCAAAGATGTCAGTTTGAGGTCTAAGGTGCGCCTGAAGGAAGTCATGGAATTTTAAATTACTACATATGCATATGAAAATTGGACAGTGAATAAGGAAGACTGTAGAAGAATTGATGTATTTGAGGTATGGTGTTGGAGGAGAATATTAAAAGTACCATGAACTGGTAAAAGAACAAACCAATCTGGTTGGAAGACGTATAGCCAGAATGCTTCCTGGAAGCCAGAATGGCCAGTCTTCATCTCTCATGTTTAAGGCATATTATCAGGAGGGACCAATCCCTAGAGAAGTATATGATGTTTACTAAGACGGAGGGTCAGAGAAAAAGAAGAAGACGCCCAGTGAAATGTATAGACACAGTGACAGTAGAGATGGACACAAATGTAGAACCAGTTGTGAGGTTAGTGCAGGTCTGGGCATAATTTCGTTCTGTTGTGCATAGTGTCACTATGTGTCGGCACCTAATAACAACAATATCTGAGCAACATGGTACAAGGCTTTTCAAGTTATGATTTTTTGTTTTGTTTTGTTTTATACTTTCTTTACAATGGTTGTTGATTAATTCTACAAATAAGAAGTATATTTACAGTAAAGGAAAACATAAGTAAAATATAGCTTCTTTCATTTTGGGATCTATACATACAAGACCACTAGATTTATCTTTAAATTTTTGTATTTTTAAAACATATTAAACATTAACATGAGTGTGTCTAAATTACATTTACAATTTAGATTAAGGACAGCAAAAATTATAATAAAATTATTGCACTTAAGTACAGCTTAGTAGGTAAAAATATTTGAGAAGATCCATGTGCCACTCTCGAATTTTAGTTTGTTTATTTTATTTCACTTTTTGTTGTGAACTAGATGAAAGTTTAAAGAGTAGATGAGTTTTCCATTCAAGAAGGCATACACATTTTATTTCAAGTCATTGGTTATAATTTCTAAAGTGTAACGTCAGTTATCCCACTGCCTCCTCTTCTATTCTATTTCTATTCTAATTTCTTTCCTAACCCTTCTGAACTTTGTGTTTGGGTAAAGTTGTCATTTTGATCTCAAATTGTTTCTTATTCTAAGGACTGCATTCTACCCTAGTGTTATTATTCCCCTTATCATCTGCTTATAAATTGAGTCATAGATGTAAGATTTGTTCCAGACCAGAAAGGTGATCATAACTCTTAATGTTGATGTTCTGTCAGTCTCTATATGTCCAGTAAATCTAGCATTTTAAATGATTCTGAGTTTTGTTCCACATTTTTCCTCCACACTATCCAGGGCCTTGTAATGTGATCTCTTTTAGAGCAATTGGAAGTGATAGCCAGGCACCCTTTAGTTCATCTGGTCTCAGAGTCATGGAGACTGATGTTCACAGGGTTTCTTAGGCCTTTTATTATTGTTTCTATACATCTTTGATTTTCTTCACTCTTCTTTTTACTTCAGATGTGAAGAGACCTACAGTTGAATCTGAAACTGCTGTTTCTGAGCTTTTAAGCCCTCAGTTACTGCTCATCAACTAGGATCTAGAACGTGGTCTTTGTGGACTATGTTAAACCATTCCCTTTAGGTGTTTTGTTATGTCTTAAGCATTTTTCATAATTTTGTCCCTTTATGTCCATCACACTCATGAATACTTTTGCAGTATACAAATATCCTCAGTCAAACTGCTGTGTATTTGTGGGCTCTTACTCTCCCTCCCACACTTGTTAAGCCTTCTTTCCTATCCATGCAACTATTCACAGGTCACTGCTACTGCAGGGGTGTGTAGCAACCTGTATTGTCATGAACTCTTGCACTCCTCTTGTGTCCTTCTTGCCTCCTTTTACCCATGGATCATCACTGCTTTTTGTGTTCCTCAGCACCTTGTTCTGACTAATAATTTTAACATTTATTACTGTATGCTTAAGTAATTTGACTGAAGATTTATTGATACCACTTTGTGTTTTTTGATACAGAGCCATATCCATAAGAAATGTCTATACTGTTGTACATAGCTATTAAGTTTCACTACTATACAGTATTCTAGCATATGGAGATTCCCTTAGCCTACCTCTCCTTTCTAATACTGATGGAAATTGAGTTCTAATAAGTTTACTGATATTGTGATCACTGCTTCAATAAATATTTCTGTACATTCCTGGTTTCCATGTTTAAGGATTTCTATCATTCATATGCTGAGAAGTGAGATACATGGACTGCAAAAAGCCACACTTCTAAAAGATAGTGGAAGGTTTTCTAAAATTTTTTTCCAAATCATACTTCCATCATCTGTAGATAAGAAGACAATCTTTGACTTGGTTAAATTTAAATTGTTGACCATTTTGAGGTGGGTAACTGTAATTGTTCATAGTGGCTCTGTGGGATAAGTACTAGACTGGGAACCACAAAGTAAGTGTTTGAGCCACTCCACGAAGGAAAGATGAGGCTTTCTCCTCCCACAATGATTTACAGTCTCAGAAACCCTATACAGCTTTTTATGAGTTGGAAATGACTCAGTGGCACTTAACAACAAATGTGAAAAATGTAATTAGAAGTGGTTTTAATGTTCACTTCTCTGATTTGTAATAAAGAATAATGCTTACTGGCCATCTCTTTTTTCACATCTATAAAATATTTGCTCAGTTTTATCCCTTTTAATGAATTTGGACACATTACCAGGAGGGACCAGTGTCTGGAGAAGGACATTATGCTTGGTCAATTGGAGAGTCGGTGAAAGGAAGACCCTCAATCAGATGGATTGGCACAGCAGTGGGCTTGAGTATAGCAACGATTCTAAGAATAGTGCAGGACGAGGGGTGCCTTATCCTGCTGTGCATGAGTCTTATGAGTTGGAACCCACTTGACGGAACTTAACAATAATGATGGCTTTAAGGAGGCCTGATGGCACACCTGGTTAAGCATTGGGTTGCTGACCAATGGTGTTTAGCAAAAGGTTGGTGGTTTGAAGTCAGTGGTGGCTTTATGGGAAAAAGACCATCTGCTCTTGTCAAGATTTATAGTCATGGAAACCCTGTAGAACAAGTACACTATGTCTTTTAAGGACTCTAGGAGTTGGAATGGACCCACTAACGATGGGTTGCTTTTTGATGTTTTTTGTTTTGTTTTGTTTTTAATGTTAACTTTTTTGCAATAAAACATGTACCCAACATTGGTATTTTAACCATGTAACATGTATAATTCAATAACATTCTATTCATGTTCTGTGACAATTACCACCATCCATTTAAAAATGTTTCATCACCCTTAATGAAAACTTGATGCCCATTATGCAATACCCTACAACCCCCCTCCCTCATAACTAATACAATTTGGTTTCTATGCTTTTGTTTATTGTGACTCTTTCATAGAAGTTCTTTAATAGCTGGCTTATTTTACTAAAAGTAATGTTTTCAATGTTTGTTCATGCTGTAGCATGTATCTGAATCTATTACTCCTTTCTAGCTGAAAACTAATTTGCTGTATGAATATAAATGCATTCTGTTTACCCATTTATCTACCGATGGGTATTTGACTTATTTCTCCTTTTAGCTATTGGAAATAACCCGGCAATGAACAGATTGTGCAAGAACATCTTTGCATCCTAGTTTTTAAATCTGTTAAGGAGACTTGGTGGGTTAAGCAATGGACTGCTCACTGAATGGTCAGTGGTTTGAACTCAAGTCTGTCTAGGAAAGGTCACAGCCTTGGGAACCCTAAAGAACCGTGCTGTTGTGTCCTGCAGGTACACTATGAAACAGAAAGGGGTAGATGGCAAGAGGTGGGGTGTTAAGCATTTTAGACATATACCTAGAAGTGCAATTGCCTGGTCCTATGGCTATTCTGGAGTTCCAGTGTGGTGCTGTGGGCTAATGCGCTGCACTGAAAAGTTAATTTGAACCACAGGGGTGCTTTGGGTCAGAACTGACTCAATGGTACTTAACAATAACAACAACATGGTTATCAGGTATTTAACATTCTGAAAAACCTTCTGTTTTCCACAGCAGCAACACCATTTTATAATTCCACCAAAAATAGAAAAGTGTTCAAATATTTTCATCTTCTTTTTTTTCCTTCTAATGGCTGTGAAGCGATATTCCATTGTAGTTTTAATTTGCATTTCCCTGATGACTAATGATGTTGAGCTCTTTCATTACTTGTTGGGTATTTTTGTATCTTCTTTGCCTCCTTATTCAGGACCATTACCCTTTGGTTAGTAATCTTTTTCTTGTTGAGTTGTAAGTGTTCTTCAGGTATACGATCTCAGATGTTTTCTCCCAACCTGCCTCTTTACTTTGGTAATAAATGCCTTTGATGCACGAAAGATTTTTTAAAAATTTGATAAATTCAAATCATATATTTTTAAGTAGTTTATTTTAAATGTTCAAACTCATCAGAAACCCTATAACGGTCGATATGAGTTGGAACCGACCCGATGACATTAAACAACAACATCATCAATGTTCTTTCATGGAGCGCTGGGGTGATGCTGCAGGCTAGCCACTGGAACACAAGGATGGTTTGAAGCACAAGGTTGACAGTTCAAACCCACCAGTCAGCCACTCTTTGGAAACCCTATACAGGATCCCTATGAGTTGGAATCGACTTCTCAGCACTTAATAACAACAATGTTCTTTTATAATAGCCTTGGCCACTTTTATGAGACATATTCCTGACAATTTATATTATTTGTTGCTCTTTTTAAAGTGGTAAACAATTTTAATATTTTAAATTCTGGTTGTTATATGATATGTAATTAAATTTTCTTATTAACCTTTTATTGATCAATAGTGATATAACTTGCTTTGTAATTCAAAAGTTGCTTATAAAACAGCAAAATAATAATAATAATAATAATAATAACAGACCCATTATCAACAAGTTGATTCTGACTCCTATCCACCAAGTGGTGGTGGTGGTGTAGAACAGAGCAAAAGTGCTTCATAGAGTTTCCAATGCTGTCAATTCTTACATATGCAGACTGCCATATCTTTCTGTTAAGGAGCAGCTGATTTGTTCCAGCTACTGAACTTTTTGTTTTAGCAGGTGAACACTTCTATCAGTGCGTTGCTAGGCCACCTCTTAAGTATCTGAAATATTTGTTCAATGGAACAATTCAGCCTAACAGCTGTGAATAGTGACAGTATTTGTCTTCCCTTTTGTCCTTTGTCTTTATTTTGCATGTCATATTGCAATTGCAAGCATACCTTGGACAGTATTGAGTGATAAATGAACTCAGTTGTCATCCTAGTCTTCTTCCTCTTCCATTTATGTTATTACATTGAGTTACACAATTACATTATTTGACACTATAAATATTGGATGAGGTAATAAAGGTATATCAAAGTGTTGATGGTTATAGTTATCGTTTGTTTCATTTCACTTTTTTTATTAGTTCAAGATTTTTCATTGAAGGTGGCCAAAGTGCTCACCTGATTGCAATGGAAAGATATGCTTACATTGATTCTAGTGGTTTTGTGAGTATTTTGCAAGGTACTGTTGCCAGGGCTTGTAGTTGTTGTGTGCGGTAGAGTCAGTTCCAACCCATAGCAACCCTGTACAGGATTTCCAAGACTGTAAATCTTTACGGAAGCAGAAAGCCCCATCTTTCTCCCACAGACCAGCTGGTAGTTTCGAACTGCTGACCTTGCGGTTCGCAACCCGATTCGTAACCACTATACTACCAGAGCTCCTTGTTGCTAGGGCTTAAGAAATACTAAAATTTGTATAATAGTTGCATGAGGAAACTTCTAAAAGTTCATGAGAAATTTTTATATTTTCATTCTATTTTTCCATGGGCTTTTTGAAGCTCGTGTGTGTTTCTATATAGATCCCTTTAGTTCAATATTTAATTGAAATAAAACATACTAAGACTATGACTAAAATCTTTGAA
>NW_006408539.1:18346695-18362160 GCF_000296735.1 Chrysochloris asiatica
AGGATATCCCATTTGGTAAAGTGGAAGGTTAAAGAGAAAGAGCGAGATGGATTGACACAGTGGTGCCATCAATGGGCTCAACTGTAGTAACCATTGTGAGGTCTTGTGTAGCAAATCTCTTTAAAAAGTTCAAGGGCAAAGATGTCAGTTTGAGGACTGAGGTGCACCTGAAACAAGCCATGGTATTTTCAGTAACCTCATAAGCATGTGAAATGAGACAATGAGTAAAGAAGACTGTAGAAGAATAGATGCCTCTGAATTATGGTGTTGGAGAAGATTAAAAGTACCATGGACTGCCAAAAAAAATCAAACAAATTTGTGTTGTTAGAAGTACAGTCAAGAATACTTCTTAGAAGCCAAGATGAACAAATATTCTCTGCTTTCGTATTTTGTCTGTCTTACAACGACTGTGAGATTGGTGTAGGACTGGGCAGTGTTTAGTTCTGTTGTGCATTAAGGTTGCTATGAGTTTGTACTGACCCCTTGGCACATAACAACAATAACAACATGACTGGAGCACATATTTATATCAAACTCTTGACTATGTAAAGGTTAAAACTTCTTTTACTTCCTGAAAATCTTTGCTATTTCAAATCTCTGTCTATAATTTGTCTACTGCAGATACATGTGTGTAGTGAATAATAGTGCTGAGAAAAATTCAACTGGGATAATGGAGCCTAGGAGACCTGGTGTGACAATGTAGGTTAATATACTAGATTGCAAGGTCTGTTTGAACTGCAAGTTGGCTATTCAAGCTCACCAACCGCTCCTCAGAAACCCTACATAGGGAAGTTATGAGTTGGAAAAGACTAGAAGGCACATAACAACAACAGCACAACAATGAAGCCTAAAGAAAATTTATATAGTATCCGAGAATTACTAATCTTACCTACAACTATAGCAAGAGGCCTATTTGTCCCTAATTCACTCACTCACGTGGTGTCATCAAATGCCCAACAAAACCATCAATAATCAATGGCAGTGTATGAAGCTGCAGATTCTTTAGGTACTTTGTGGGCAAAGAAGAGCTGTTTCTAGAAGGCGAATGAAAATCCCAAGTGAAAATGCTAAGTAATCTTCTGAACCTTATTCCATATATGTGTTTTAAATTGTCTTCTTAACCCCTAAATGGAAATTACATTTAGATGAAAATGTTTCCATATAAGTCACCCATATTTGGTGGAATTTCAAAGGGAAACCTTGAAAAACGAAGACCCTGAAGAAGAAGCATCCCACTCTGTGACTATCTGATGTAGATTGCAAGACGTTCTGCTGTGTCTGGGGCAGTAGTGACGAAGCATTTGTCTTCTTTCTTGAGCTTTCTGTAAAGAAACATTACTGATTTTTTGGCTCTGACTTTTTCCACTGCTGGGAATGAGCAACAATGGTAACAGTTCCTTTGTTTTTTTGGCTGCCCAATTTCTGCTGTATCACTTTCCAGTCTTGTCCAGAGAGGATTATGGTATTGAAATAATACTATTATGTAAGTATTCCCTGGCCATGTGGCCTACTCATTCTGATGTGAATTAAAATGACATTTAGAATGGCTGACTGTACAGAGTTCACAGAATAAGAGTAGGCAAAAATAACAATCTAAAACCCATCTATTTTAGTAAGCTATAGGATAAAGACAACTATGCTCTTAAAAATTGCAATTATTTGCTGGTATGTGTGTGCTCTATTTCTTCTTTCAAGACAAGAAAAACACAAAAACATCTTTGTTGCAGTATTCCAAAAAAAAATGTATTTTGAGATCTTTGGACTTCATTTTTGTGAAATAGGAAAATGAGCAAGAGATTTTGTTTATCTATTCAATCCCAGTAAAGTGAGCCTAAAAATAGATAGTTTTCTTTTGAAATTCAAAAAATTTTGAGACTGTGACTATTGCTTTTATGTAAGAACAAAACTAAAGCAAATCATCTGAAAGAAATGCCTTTAATACAGATATTTCATGCTCTTCTCTGTGTCTGGAATGTCCTTGTATTCCCTTCTGTGGTTCTTAAAATGCTATCCAAGTCATAAAATAAACAACATCACTTGTAATTGCTCTACTCCTTTTAAAAAAAAATCCTCTATAAGAGACCAAAAGGTCAACATTTTACTCAGACACTGAAAAGAGAAGACAATAGGGCAGGGCAACTAGATTACTGAAAATAGAACAACCAGAACAGAAATAATGAGAACCTAATTCATTGTGAAAAATGTAGCCAATGTCAGTAAACAAATTGTGTAGAAATTGGCAAATGGGTTCCTAATTTTCTCTGTAAACTTTCACTGGAAACACAATGAAATATTTTAATCGAAACAAATATCCTACCTAAGGTCTTTCACATCACTTATGTAAGACCACTTCAACTCCCCAATAATAACTCCCCTCTTTAAAACCTTATAGACTTGCAACAATTGAAAATTAGCTTCAAATATTAATCATCGCGATGACAGCTCTGGAGTCCTGGTGTGGCGCTGAAACATAAACTCTGGAGTTCAAGGCTGGTTTGAACCATAAGGTGGCAGTTCAAACCCACCAGCCACTCCTCAGAAACCCTATACAGGGTGGCTATGAGTTGGAACCGATTCGACAGCAATAAACAACAACAAGAAATGGCAGCTTAGTTGTCAGAAAAATATCACAATGTCCTACATAAGATGCATTTTGTTCTATTTCTTGTACTGGGTAGGAAGTCTTTCTTGAGAACCCACTTCAAAAAGTTCTGAATAACTTGTGTCACTTTTAAGTTCATGGGTGCTGATTCTGTTCATCACATTTCAGTGGCATGCTTACTCCAATCCTCCAGGTGAGGCTGGATGTGCTCCTGCATTGGACACAAGTAAACTTGCAAAGAAGGCTCATGCTGACATGGAGCACAGGTACCTTGACTCCTGGACCTTTACAGAGTCATCCCAAGAAGTTGCTTCATCAATGAGATGACTCAGCTAGACTGACATTGGAGTATTAGAAGATTTGTCAAGGATAATTCTGTCCATGAAAGTCAGAATAGCTTTGCCACCTGGAAGATGCAAATGTGAGATTCACTTTAGTGTCCTAAAGAGAGCAAGCCAGTTGCAACTTTGGTTTTTGCCACAAAACGATATCCAGTTTCTTTGACTATGAAGGGCCTCACAGAACTTCAGAAAGGTTCTGGCCCATAACCTCTGTGAAATTTGGGGAAATCATCTCATATTCCTCTTCTTGGTTTTTTTTACTTGGACGATAAAACAGAAACTTTAAACTTGTGTGTTTTATGGCTTCCAT
This sequence comes from Chrysochloris asiatica, assembly GCF_000296735.1. Lineage (NCBI taxonomy): Eukaryota > Metazoa > Chordata > Mammalia > Afrosoricida > Chrysochloridae > Chrysochloris > Chrysochloris asiatica. Next base: position 18,349,949 of record NW_006408539.1, read on the forward strand.
TTCAAACAGTGCTAGCTTCTGAGTGACTGGTCTGATTTAGTGGATTGAAGATTTGTGGATTATAATGGGCTATAATTTTTCAATGCATAACTGTGAAACTAGGCAACACAAGGATTCCTGTAGGAAGGAAAACCGCAGAGCTAATAAGGATGCCTGTCTTTTACATCATTTTAGAAACACTAGCTCCAACACTATGTAGATAATTTGTTTTCAATTTTCAACAATGGGATACGCATTTCCAACTTATTCTTTCAGTTTACTTTCCTATAAACTCATCATCAGAGAGTTGAAATCACTATATTTCAAGCCTTTTAAGGGTAGATGGCTGTTTCTAATTGCTTTCTTAGTCCCTGAAACACTTTGAATAGTATTTGCTACATAGTAATTCTCCCACAAATTGTCTGCTGAGTAAATACATAAATTTTATATGAATCATTTTCCCACATTCTAGAAGAGTTAAAAGAAGTAGGAGAAATCATGATGTTATACAAGATCATTCAAGACACAACAACAATCATTTGAAAGAAAACATGCTTGATGTATCATCACAAAATCAGAAATATCAAACTGAAATGTTAAATTATTGCAAAGATTTGGGAATAAACATAAAGTTAAAATATCTTGTACTAATCACATTCCTCAGAGTCCTGGTGTAGTGCTGTGGGTTAATGCGCCAGACTACAAAGCCATTTGAACTTCATGGTCAGTGGTTCAAACTCACCAACTACTCCCTGGAAACCCTATACAGGGTCGCTCTGGAGTGGAATCGACTTGACGGCACTTAACATGAACAACAACAACAATCACGTTCCTCAATAGTCTTCATACAACATACCCCACTGTGTTCTATGATTATAAAGAGAAAATTTATTATCAAACATTTCCTTTTACAGGCAAAATATAAAAAAACACATTTACTTTACATGCCTTGCTTTTCAATACTGAAATTATTTTCCACAATTAACTATAAATTTAAGACTGATGGATACATTTAAATTTACATTTTATTCTCAACAATTATGCCTTGTGATCTCATAGAAATCATAATTTCAAGAGACAGTTTCTAAGAGCTCTTTAGGGTGGTGGTGGTTATGTGCTGTGGAGTTGGTTCCAACTCATAGAGACCCTGTACAAGGTTTCCAAGTTTGTAAATCTTCACAGGAGCAGAAAGCGTCATCTTTCTCCCATGGAGCAGCTGGTAGTTTCGAACTGCTGACCTTGAAGTTCGCAGCCCCATTTGTAACCACTACACTACCATAACTCCTTAGTTTATAGTCTCAATTAATTTCAACTTATTGTGAAATGTAACAAAACATAATGTCATTGCTAGAACTTAACCCTATTCAGAGTTACTATGAGTCAGAACTGACTCGATGACACATAATAACATCAACAATCAAGGACTGCGATTTAGAAATAAAAGGAGTCTCATATGCACATGTTGAATTAGAATGTCAAAACATGTCATATGATTTCAAGGAAACGATCTAATGTGTACATGTGGGTACCCTGAGAGCACAGATTCATGCCTTGAGTGAAGTTAAGAAACCTTGGTGATGCAGTGGTTAAGTGCCTGCCTGTGAATTGAAAGGTCAATGGTTTGAATTCATAGCTGCTTCAGAGCCGAGAGATGTTTGCTTTCAAAAAGATTGCCATTGTTACTGTTGTTAAGTGCTGTCAAGTCGGTTTCCACCCATAGCAATCCTGTATAGGGATTCTAAGGAGCGTCTGGTGAGCTTGAACTGCCAACCTTGCAGTTCAAATCAATTTTGCAGTCCAGCGCATTAACCCACATTGCCACACCAGGAATCACCACTCCCTTCTTTAGGGTGGCTATGGATTTAACAACTAAGGGTGTGGTTTTTCCATCTGTAGCAACAACAATGAGCAAAAATAGTGTGCAGAAACATATATGTTAGATCCATTGATCTACTTTTGCAGGAGATTTGTAATGCTGCTTGATTTCTGACTCTACATAAACTTATGTTGTTTTGAGGAAGCATTGATTAAAATGTGTATGCATTCTGGCATGTGAATTTATCTTGTTCTAAATATTCAACTTGTCCACTCTCTCTGACTCTTCTATTTGAAATGCAATGTCGAAAACAGGACTTTTTCTTCACTTACCTAATAGGCTTGGGGATTAAAAGCATGCAATTCCAAGTCAGGTGTAAGAAGAGAGGGAAGTACTTCTGAGGGAGAGTTGTCATTAACTGAGACACTGCTGAGATTGCAGCAGTTCAACACTACCATCTCCACCAAAACACAGGAAAAAATGTCCAGGTACACTGAAAGGAATCAGTCTTTAAAGGGAAGATGAGCAATGTCAGGCAAAAATCCCAAAAAGTGATATAACTATTCTGTTTGATGGTAAAATCATGAATTAATCATAGACTGTGAGGGAAGCATGAAAATAGGTTGATATCTAGGCCATTGGATAGTGAATTCTTAGAGGAAAAAGAAATGATACGCAGAATGTCCCTTGCATTTCCCATAGTAGCAAAAGCAACTGGTATGTTGAAACTGTTGCCTCCTGCTAAACTCTAATAGAAATATCATATTTTCTAGAAGCTGTATGAGTTTACTTCATGTTTTAGAAATATTTACAGTATGAATCTAACCAGTGTCCTCATTTTCTTCTCAAAATGGTTGTATACCAACCCAAGGACACCTGGAAGCTTCTACAGAGCTATTCGGGGTTATTCAGAGCAAGATTTATTGTCAATTTATTAATAAAATTATTAATTACATTTTTTGAATCCTCAATTGTTTATATCTCCCAAACTAATGACCTCTGATTCCTGAAAGTATGAATTTAAAACATGGAAAGTTGAAGAAAAAATATAGAATGTCTTATGTTTGTAATTCTGGTGTGGCACTATGGGTTAACACACTGGATTGCAAAGTCAGTTTGAACCACAAGGTTGGCAGTTCAAGCTTACCAGCTGCCCTTCAGGAAAACCTATACAGGATTGCTATGGGTTGGAACTGACTCAACGGCACTTAACAACAACAACAGTAAAGCATTGGAAACAGGAGAATGTTCAAGGGAAAGGCCATGTAAAAATGCTGGACTACTTTCTATCATCTCCTGGTGTGGCAATGGATGATAAACACAGGACTGCTAACAGCAAGGTCAGTGGCTCAAACCAGCCAGCCATTCCTCAGAAACCCTATACAGGGTCCCTATGAGACAGAATGCACTCCACAGTACTTAATTACAATCAGAAAATACAGATAAATTATTGTATTTGTGATTTGTCATTATTATTTTTGTTATTATTAAGTACCATCTAGTAGGTTCTGACTCATAAGGACCCTCTCTAGGGTTTCCAAGGAGAAGAAGGTGAGCTTGAACCACAGACCTATGGTTCAAACTGACTTTGCAGTCCAGCATATTAGCCCACTGCATTACACCAGGACTCCTTATTTGTGACTAGAGGAATACCACTTAGGGCATACATTTTGGTATTCAAATGTACACAATGCATAAAAACTCCGAAGAAAAGTATTAGGAACTTTTCACAACTATAAATGTAAACATATTTCTGTTGCTGACACTCTCTTGTCTCTGCTGTTTTTTCTGAAGCTCTTTGGATGCTTTTCCTTGACCTTCATTTATAAGCACCTGACATAAAAACCCATTGTTAATACACTATATGTACATGGTGATTAAAATGAAGGCAAGAGCTGGATTCTTTCCCAGGACTGCCATAGCTCATGGTGATAGAGCTGTGAAGACGCAGGTCTTTGATGTGAATACTGAAAGGGTGCATATGTGCCAGGACTTGGTTTGAAGCCATGCATTATTTCATATTTCATATTCTGGCACAGAAAATTCCAAAAATTAAGCTTTTACAATATGTTCTAGAGAACCCTGTTTCAATGCTCTTAATTCAAACACAAATAAAAGAGACAAGTATTCTCTAGATTTGTAGATTCTGTAGATACCAATTGGAACCCTGGATTCTGATCATTCAGTAAGGAGAATGTGACAGTCTCCATTGACATTTTTGGTTAAGGTCACCATTAGCAAAGAGTCTAAAGTGAAAAACATTTTGTAATGTGATTTTTTTTTTCCAGAACAAATAATGTCCTGCACATATACTTGCTATTAGTTATGAATTTATAATTTAGCTTTTTATGGCCTCTCATTTTGACAGGATAATAACATAGACAAGAAAAACATGTTAAACATAGTTTCCATTCTCTGTATGCACAAAACACTTTTAGTAAGTTATTATTGTACTGAATGTTAAAAGACTGAAAATTTGCGTCTTAAAATCAGGAACAAATTAATATTATTTCTTGCTATTCCTATTTAGCGTTGCACTGGATGTTAGAAAAATTAGACAAGAAAAACAAATAAAAGATGTCTATATTTTAAGGCCCTGGTGTGGTGCTGTGGGCTTTGCCAGACTGCAAAGTTGTTTGAACAACAAGGGCAATGGTTCAAACTCACCAGCTGCTCCTTGGAGACCCTATACAGGGTTGCTATGGGTTGGGATTGACTCGACAGCACTAGCAACAACAACAATATTTTAAAGGAAAAAGTAAATCTATGCTTTTTCTCAGATGGAATGATCTTATATAGGAAATGAAGGAATGTACTAAGAACTGATTAGAATCACAAAGTTCAATGTACTAAGAATTGATTAGAACCACAAAGTGGTAGGATAGTAACCGACCTTGCATTCCAGTGCATTACCCTGCAACGCCACGCCAAGAGCCACCCAAATTGATCTGCAGATTTAATTCCATCTTTATCAAAATCCTGTTATTTTTTTTTTTTTTTTACAAAATAACAAACTGATCTTAAAGTTAATATGGATATGCAACACATCCAAAATACCAAATCAACCTTGATAAAAAGAACAAAATTTGAGACCTCACACTTTCTGATTCCAAAACTTTCTACAAAGCATTGTACTCAAGACATTGTCATGCATAAACAATTACAGACATTTAAATCAGTGAATAGAGCCGAAAGTCCACGAATATACTCTCATATTTCAGATAAGTTGATTTTTGGCAAACCTTCTGATACAATTCAATGGGAGAAATAATATCTTTTCAAAGTGGTACTGGGACAATGGGATACCAAAACACAAAAAATAAGATGGGTACCCATCTGACATCACATACAAACATGAATTCAGAATGGACCATAAATTTAAAAGTATAAAAATCTTAGATGAAACAAAAATAAATCATTGTTACCTTGGATTAAGCTATAGTTTCTTAGATAAAAAACCAAATGCATAAACAACCAAACAAAAATATGCATAAATTAAAATCTATCACAATGTTTGTTCAATAAAAAGGAAGCCATTGAGAAAACAAAAAAGGCATCCTACATTATGGGAAAATACAATTGCAAATCTTGTATCTAATTAATATGGTAATTTTTTTCTAGAAAAATTTACCACTCAATATTTCAAAAACAAATAATCTAATTTGCAAATGGGCAAATGATTTAAATTGTTATTTTTCCAAATAATATATGCAAATGTACAATAAGCACATGAAAAGTCATGGACATCATTAGTCGTTGTTATAGTATACCACAGAATCAATTCTGACTCATAATGTCCCTGTATGACAGTAGAACTGCGTCAGAAGGTTTCCTTAGAAACTTTGTGGAAGCAGATTACCAGGTCTCTTCTCCTGTGAATATTCTAGGTGAGTTCAAACCACCAGCCTTTTGGTTAGCAGCCCATTGCTCTATCAGGACTCCTTATAGTAGGGACAATAGCCTGTGATGATGGAAACAGATATATCTATTACCCCAGGAGCAACAAGATTTGCCAATAGCTACAAGAAGCTGAACAGAGTAAAGATGGACGTTACTCTAGAGAAGATGCTCAGACTGAGACAGATAGCCTGTGAAACTGTGGATAATACTGTTATTTACTTTACAGCCAGCTTCTAGTGGCATTTTGTTGTGGCAGTCCAGAGAAACTAAGACCCAAGAGTCCCAGATTCTTTAGATTGCTACCATGATGTTTCAGAATGCACTGCGTTGGTTGGAGTCCTGATGTGCCGCTGTAGGATAAGCACTTGATCACAGGTCTGTTTGAACTGTAAGGTTGACAGATCAAACTCACCAGTTGCTCCTCTGAAACCCCATATCGGGTTGGTATGAGTCAGAATCAACTCAATGCCATTCAGTGACAAATACATACATATAATGGGCGTTCTTGTGCATCACTGTAGTATAAACACTGGACTGATAACCAAAAGGGTAGCTGTTATAACCCATAGCCATTCTTCTGAAATCCTATACAGGGTGGCTAAGAGTAGAAACAGACTTAATGGTGCTTAACAACAACAATCACAATGACAGTCTGTGGGTGGTGCAAGCCTTAACACACTCAACAGCTAGCCAAAAGGTTGGTGGTTCAATCTTCAGTAAGTTATTATTGTACTGAATGGTAAAAGACTGAAAATTTGCCCCTTAAAATCCTGGTAATCTATTCCTGTACCATCAGCCACTTGAAAATCTAATGGGGAATAGTTCTAATTAGATGCACATGGTTTGCCATGGGTCAGCATCAACTTGACTGTGATTGATTTATATTTTATTACATACAATGAGAGAAATAATTCAGGGAAATAAAGCCAACCAATGGAACAACAGAAAATATAATAATAAAGTCTAATATTCAGAATGTTTTTATATGAATTAATGATTTCTATCAACTTTTTCTGTAGTTCTGTTGTGGTGCTGTGGGATAAAGCACTGGACCACAAGGTTGGTTTGAACCACAAGTTTGAGGTTCAAACTCACCAGCTGCTCCCTTGAAATCCAATACAGGGTCGCTCTGTGTTGGAACAGACTCCACAGCACTTAACAATAACAATGAATTTTTTCTACGTATATAACATCAATTATTTCTGTTCAGCATATTTTGCATCTTATCTGTATATATCTACATTTTTCTATTTATGTATCCATCCATCCCAGAGCAATATTGAGTCAGGAGTGTATTTGGAAGATAAAACAGCCACTGGTTGGCAGAAGAAAGAAAAAGGGGAATATCTAGGTTTTTGAGCAATGTGCAGTATATTTTGTATCCAGTTATGGAAAATCATCAAGTTAGAAAAACATATTTAAAGAATTTAAAGTATTTCTCTTTTTTTCCTTTCTTCTGTGATACAGCGATGTGCATATATTTATTTTTCTATAAAATCAGTTGTACTGTTAGAAATCTCAATAGGATAAGCTCATTGGAGAGTAAAGTGAGGGATTAGTAGCTATAATTTATTGAGTCTATATCTAGATTTGTTTAATTTCCCCAATAACCCTGTAAAGTTAGGCATCAGTCATCTTCATGTTATAAATGAGATATCTAGGGCTCAGGACATGTAAGTTACTTGCGTGTAGTTACAGGGCATGTTAATGTTGGAGCAGAGGTAAAAACCTGCTCTGCATGCCTGCACACCTATTCCTCAAAAATGATATGTGGCTTTCTAGACATAAAAACAGGTAGGCTGAGTCTTATAACTGACAGAGATCCAGCAGGCAATACTAAACAGACATTGTGCTGTTGTTGTTGTTTTTCTGTGCCAACAAGTTGGTTCTGATTCATAGCAAGCCTGTATAAGGTTTCCAAGGAGTGGCAGATAGGCTTGAACCACTGATTTTTTGGTTAGTAGTGCAGTGCTTATCCTACAGGGCCATACCAGGACACCACAGAAAGATTAGTACTAATAACACAAATGAAATAAATAAAATACACTATTATTTTATTCAGAGTTGCTCTTCTTTGACAGAAAAGTAAATAAAACAAATAAAGTCCAAAGCAGAAAAACGGAGAGTTTTCTATTTCTGCCCATCTTGGTGTGGCACTGTGGGTTAATGCACTGGACTGAAAAGTCGGTTTGAATAGCAAAGTCGGCTATTCAAACTCATCAGCCACTTCTCTGAAACCCTATACGGGGTCACTATAAGTCAGAACCTACTCAACAAAACTTAACAACAACAACCTATAGAATGAGGACACATGCAAGCAAAAAATTTCAATCCCATACTTGACATTGCAGAAGTTAGTAATGTGAGTAGCAATAGTTGTTGTTGTTAAGTGCCTTGGAGTCGGTTCTGACTCATAGTGACCCTGTATATTGCGGCTGGTACAGCTGTTGAGTTTGAACCACTGGTCTTGAGGTTCAAGCCAATCTTGTGGTGGGAAGAGAAAAATTCTAAAAACTGTCTGTGGTAGTTGGAAGATCCCAAGCAGGAGGTACTGTTTGGAGTCCCAGTGTGGCACTGTGGGGTAAGCATTGAGCAAAGTTGGTGGTTCAAACCCAACAGCCACTCCTTGAAAACCCAGAATTGACGTCAAGTCACTTCACAACATTACAAGGCAAGGCAACACTTCATTAGTTGTAGAAAAGGGGAGGCCATTTCCTTGCCTGTGCAAGAAACAGAAAGTACCCTATTGATACCATTGCTGATGACAGAGAAAGGTAAATATCTACCCTCTTTAACTGATCAGGTTTTTCCCCTTACAATGGACTTGGTCTTCCACAGACCTCCTCTCTGGTGTTCCTTTTCTCATGGAGACCTGTTATGATTGTTACTGAATTTACAGAGATTCCAGGTTGTTAATTATATTAGATGAGGTCCTTGGAAGTCACACTGGGACAATTGTGTTTTTTTTTTCCTATGCTTCTTGTTAAAAAAAAAAAAAAAAAAAAAAAAAAAAAAATTATTTTTAAAAAAAAAAAAAAAAAAAAAAGTCAGACACCACAGTATAAAATACTGTTTTAATTAGAACCAGAGAAGAGTGTAGCCTTGGATTCTTGCTCAAGTTTCTTAATTATAAAAATTAATTTTAAAAGCCAGAATAACTTTTGTTTTATGGAAGTGAAAATATTTGTGAGCTTATTTTGCACTACCCATCAGGAAGTGAGTCACGAGTGAAATTCTAGTCCATTCATTAATTTTTGATTAGCAAACAAAGTCATAAAGCAGGACCAGAACATTTTCAAGAACTTCTCCAATCAAAACAAAAATTAAAAAAAAAAAAAAAAAGAGATGAAATAAATTTATACCCAAAAGCACTTACATTTTCCCAGAGCAAGAAAGGTCAGTCTGAATCCATGCCTATGCATCTAAATGCATGTCTTAAAATACATAAGCACACTCATAGACATGTATTATAGCTTGGTCTATCTCTTTTCTAAGGTATGGTTAGTAGTAAGCATATTCTAATAAAGTATAAGAATTAACAAAAATTCAATCATAGAAAAATACATTATGAAATATTATAAAATATTTGTCATATCTTTCCAGATACCTAAATAAAATATCATCAAGAGCCTTTTACCAATGAGATCAGTGAATGGGTGCAATGCTTTGTAGCTCTGGTAGTGTAGTGGTTATGAATCAGGCTGCTAATCTCACGGTCAGCAGTTCGAAACTACCAGCTGTTCCACGGGGAAAAGATGAGGCTTACTGCTCCCGTAAAGATTTACAGCCTCGGAAACCCTGTGCAGGGTCGCTATGAGTCGGAACCGACTCCACAGCACATAACACAACAAAAACAACAATGTATGACAAGCAGCTAAGGATTCACATGCTTGATAAATTGTAAAATGCTAAGTTTTATGGTTTTCAATATTAATGGTACAATCATCATGAATCTGTAACATCTTCACTATGTCAATATACTATGATAGAATCAAAATTTTCTCATTCTATGAAAATTCTACTAAAACATTGGCATGTGGTTTTATAGCAAAGACCTGTACAGAGACAATTTTTTAAACTAATAGGATAAACACTGGACTGTTAATCATAGGCAGTTTGAGCCTACCAGCTGTTCCAGAGAGGAAAGCGGAGGATTTCTGCTTCTGAAAAGATTTGAAGTCTTGGAAAACCTTGACAGGGTCACTATGAGTTGAAACAACAGCATATTCCAATAGAATGCCACTGATAACGACGGATCTAGTGAAAAGCACTTTGCCCCATTCATAAATTCATATCCATTATGTACTAATGTAGCAGCACTAAAATAATATAAACCACTTAAGCAGCATCTATATTGGTTTCTTCTACCACTCTTCTGTCAGTTTTTCATATTATGGTGACTTTTGTGTTGCTGTGAGGCTGGAAGTGATACCACTGGTATTTTAAATACCAGCAGGGTCACCCAAGGTGAACAGATTTCAGTAGAGTTTTCATGTTAGGACAGACTAGGAGGAAGGAGAAAGAGACCAGTTCTGAAAGGTTCGTCACTGAAACCCTTATGGACAACAGCAGAACACTGCCAGATGTGGTACAGGAAGATGGGCCCCTCAGCTTGGAAGTCACTCTAAGTATCACTGGGGAAGCGATGCTTCCTCCAAACAGAGATGATCACAATGATGTGAATGGAACAAAGTTTTCATGAACTTCATTTACTGATAGGACACCACTTAAATTTAGGAGAATCAGCTGTAGGCATCCATTAATAATGAGAACTTGGACTGTAAGAAGTATGGATCTATAAATGAAAATGTTTCTCTGTGTCTCTTTTTTATCACTTGTTTGGGGATAAATGGTTCATTCCTAAAGGATAATGTCTAACAGAACTGGTTTAGAAGCAGAATTGAAGATAGAAAGATAAAATGTTCTTTAATTTTTGTTCATACCTTAAAGGATGCAAACCGTAGTGGTTTTGTACAAAAACATTGTTATCATGGACAAGTGTTGACTGACATAAAGCAAATAGAGACGCACATGGGTTTAGATGTACATAGACCCCAAGCCTCATAGCAGCATATCACTCAGCCTAGCTGGCTACAAAGGCCGTATATATTGTTAAAAAAATCCCACTTCCACTTGACAACTATGTTACAATGCGGTTTCCTGCCCCTAACACCGCTTATCTCCATTTCATTAGTCTAGGCATAGAGAAGATTTCACACAGTGAAATGAAACTGAAAATTTAGATTCTTCTTCATCAAAATACAACACCCCGCTCATTCTGTAGCCCTACTCTTATCCTTAGTTGTTGTTGTTAAGTGCCATCGAGTCGATTCTGACTCATAGTGACCCTATACAGGGTTTCCAAGGAGCAGCTGGTGAGCTTGAACCACCAACCTTGCAGTTCAAAGTCAACCTTTGCAGTCTGACGCATTAGTCCACAGCACCACACCAGGTTCCATTATATCATGTTCTAGACATAAACCACTCAGTAAGGAAGTAGTGATGGAGTCCTGGGTGGGTGCGGGGGGCACTGTGGGATACTGCACTGGACTGCAAGGTTTGTTTGAACTGCAAAGTTGGCAGTTCAAATAATGCTGTCTGAAGAGTGGCATTAACTTTTCCTAGGAATTATTATGAAATGGCTTAAATAAGATAAATGTACATGAAATAACAAAAACAAGTATGAATGTAGGACAATTGGAAGCTGTCAAAATGATGAGGAACACATGAAAATCAATGTCCTAGGCATTAGTGAGCTGAAATAGACTCAAATTGACCGTTATAAATCGGACAATCATATGGTTTACTATGCTAGGAATGACAAATTGAAGAGGAAAAATGATTCATTCATTTTTTTAAAAGAACATCTGGGGGAGGCAGAGCTTCATGTCGGCTAGGGTGGAGGTGCAGTGACATTTGCCATAAGCGACAGAATACCAGGCAAAGCAGATCCAGGGCAGAGCTCCAAAACTCAGAACCACAGAGATAGGAATGTTTATAAGGTTTGAAGGCTTATAACTAGTGGAACTTGTAGCAAAAGTAAGAAATCATGTATTTTTAAATCTGCCTGACTCTGGGGCCCGAGAGCCGACAACTTGGGCAAAACTAAATGGCAAGACCAAGCGGGGGAGTCGACACACCATGGAAAAATGCATCAGGAACCTTGGAGCAAAGGTAGATAATACACTTTGTCGGTTTTGCTTTCTTCTGATTTTTTTTGGTATCTGTTCATTGGCTCCACCACTGTTTGCGCACCTCCGTTCTGATGACTAGGGGGTAGTGCCAGACACCCACCACCATCACCAATGGTAAGTTCTTCTGCCACACATGTGCACATTTGCTCTCAGTCCAAGAGTTGGCCCCAAATTGTTTTTTTTTTGTTTTTTTTTTGAATGGGAAAGACCCGGACAGGGGTGCAGAGAGGGAAAGAGAGTTTAAAAACAAAACAGGCCAAAAATTAAATTAAATCCTGAAGTGCAGCATTACAACCAACAGTAGCATCTTGAAATCTTTCAGG
>NW_006408539.1:18362860-18364104 GCF_000296735.1 Chrysochloris asiatica
ACAATGGAGTTGAGAAAAATAAGGAATAAGTCAGGAAAGTGCTACAAGAACAATCAAATAAGATAGATACAACATTGGAAACAATTCAAAACCTACAGAAATTCCTCAACAATATTAAGAGCATATATACAAAACCAACAGCCTACATTATCCTCAATGGAGAGAAGCTGAAAGCTTTCCCTCTGTGAACAGGAACCACACGAGGATGCCCATTGAAACCACTCCTATTCAATATTGTGCTGGAAGTCTTAACAAGAGTTATTTGGCAAGACAAGGAAATTAAAGGCATGCAAATTGGCAAAGAGGAAGTAAAACTCTCTCTATTTGCAAATGATATGATCCTATACATAGAAAACCCCAAAGACTCAATAAAAAAGCTACTAGACCTCATAGGAAGATTCTGCAAAGTGGCAAGATATAAGATCAATGTACACAAATCAGTAGGATTCCTCTATACCAAAAACAAGAGCATTGAAAAAAACATTAGGAAACCAATACCATTTACAATAGCCACCCAAAAGATGAAATATCTAGGAATAAATGTAACCAGAGAAACAAATGACTTATACAAAGAAAACTATAAAACACTACTACAAAGAAATCAAAAGAGATCTACAAAAATGGAAGAATGTACCGTGCTCCTGGATAGGAAGACTTTAACATTGTGAAAATGTCAATACTGCCCAAAGCAATGTACACATATAATGTGATCCCAATCCAGATTCCAACGACATTCTTCAAAGAAATGGAAAAAAAAATTACAAACTTTATATGGAAAGGAAAGAGACCCAGGATAAGCAAAGCACTGCTTAAGAAGAAAAATAAGGTTGGAGTCATGTCACTCCCGGACTTCAAAATTTAGGACATGGCTACAGTGGTCAAAACAGCTTGGTACTAGTACAATGAAAGATACATAGATCAATGGAACAGAATTGAGAATCCAGAAATTAACCCATCTACATACAGCCAACTGATTTTTCACATAATACCTAAATATATTGCATGGGGAGGTGATAGTCTCTTCAACAGATGGTGTTGGCAGAACTAGAAAGCGATATGCGAAAGATTGAAATGAGAACTTTACCTCATGCCCTATACAAAAACCAGCTCAACATGGATTAAAGACCTAAATATGAATCTCAGAATTATGAAGGCCATCAATGAAAAAATAGGGACAAATGTGAGGGCACAAATTCAGGAATACACAGACTACCAAACATTTTGAAAACTACACAAACCAAAGT
>NW_006408539.1:18364829-18372854 GCF_000296735.1 Chrysochloris asiatica
GGTTGGAAATAGAAATAACTTATGATCCAGCAAATCCTCTACTTGGTATTTACTCACAAGAAATACAAGCCATAACACAAGTAGATATATACACACCAATGTTCATAGCAGCACTATTTACAATAGCAAAAAGATGGAGACAGCCAAAGTGCCCATCAACTGAAGAATGGATAAACAAACTAAGGTACATATACACAATGGGTTGTTATCCTACCTTGAAGAATAACAAGGAAGCTGCAAACCACCAGTTAACATGGATGAACCTTGAAGACATTATATTGAGTGAAATTAGTCAATCACAAAAGGAGAAATACTGCACAGGACGATTATTGTAAAAGACAAAGAAACAACCCATACTAAAGGGGGAGGGGAGAATTATTTGCTGGCTACTGGGATGTGGGGAATGGGGCGAGGGGAGGGAGGGGAAGTTAGAGCACAGGGTATGTAATAGACACAGGATAGTTTGTGTGCTAGGGAGGGGGTCAATTTACAAGAAGCAGAGGGGGATGGAAGAACAAGTAGATGGGAGAACCATTAGGCAGGTTTGCATGGGCTAAGTGGGACAGAGGTAAATAATGATGTATGCACAACCTTGGAAAAACAGGGCTCTGGGATGTAGGGATTGGTACATGGTTCGAATGGGGAAAAGGATAGAAATAATGTTAAGATGCTTGGCTGTCTTATGAACCTTGGTTTCCCTGGCATAGCATTATAAAATAGACACTTGAGAGGGAGAGAAAGGAATAGCCAGAAATATCACCATTGAAAGCTTGTAAGTCTGTCTTCTACCTATAACTAATTAGAATATCTAAAATAGGGCTACAATGTGCCCAGTGAAGGACTTTAGACCCAGAGAGGGAGAGGGGCTGTGTGCTGATGACTGGGTGGGGGGAAGCAGGGTTTCAGGGTATACCCTGTGATTGGTTGGTGATGCATGGAGGAGATTGTAACCATGGCAATGAAATGATATACCTTAGGATGAATATAAAACTAATGTTCTCCCATGTAAACTATCACATCATTCACAATAAAACAACAACAAAACAATATCAATGTCTATCCTGAAGTCCAATGCTGTTTGTAATAGAAAACTATCCTTACACCTTCAGAGTAGTACTGATTTGGCCTGTAGGCTAAGCACTGGACTGTTAACCACAAGGTTGGCTGTTCAAACCCATTGGTCACTCCTTGGAAACCCTATGCAGAGTTACTATGCGTTGGAACCCACTGGATGACACTTAACAACAAAAAAGCCCAGTTAATATCACTACTATTCAAATGTGCACACTAACCTCTAAAGCCAGTGATTATGAAAGTGAAGAATTCTACCAACTTCTTCGATCTGAAATTGCTCAAACATGAAATCAAAATGCATTACTAATGACTGGTGATTGATTTCTTGTTCCAACTGTTAATGAATGTTTGCAGCTTTTCCTTGTCAGTTTGAGTTATGCTCTATCAGCAAATGAAGGTCCTGAAAGCTTTGCTCCATCTACGTCATTACAGTCAACTCTACTTTGAGTACCTTCCAACCTGTGGGACTCATCTTCTGGCACTCTATCTGTCAGTATTCCACTGCTGTTTATAAGGTTTTCAATCCTATAAGCACTGGACTGCTAATCCCAGGATTGATGATTCAAATACAGTGGTCACTCCTCTGAAACCTTAAAGATGGACACTATGAGTCTGAACCGACTAGACAGCACTTACGAACAACAGCAACAAGCATCCTGGAGTGATAAACTATTCCTTCATCCTAGTATTTCTTAATCTGGAAGTTTCACTGAAACTTGTTTAAACTATAGATTCCAGCATCAAAGAAACTCACAAGCTACCACAGTATGACAGACTGTAAGATGAGTAGTAGACTAGTTTGATTAGGAGAACATGAATTGTGCTCAAATCAGTCTGGAAATCAATTCCAGAAGGAGAATACCTAATAAGCATATTCTTTTGCCTGTTTTCATTTTACTAATGGTTTAGAGGGGCAAATAGTCAGTGGTGGATTTTTAAATAGTCCATATTCCTATTGAAATCTATTAAGTGTATTTGAACTTTAACCAACAAAAGTGATAGCTATAACCCTTTTATAAGCTATTCTTTAAACATGTAAGAATTATACATTTCCAATGATAAACAGAAAGCCAAGAAATATCAACGTGTGTGCATAAGTCTTATATAGTACTGTAGCATAAGGACTAGACTATTAGCTACATGGTCGGTAGTTCAAACCCACTAGCTGCTCTTCAGAAACCCAATACAGGATCACTCTGATTTGGAACCAACTTGATAGCATATAAAAACAACAACAGCAAGAAATTAATTGCTTGGGGATATAAAATGTCATTGTTGTTGTTGTTATGTGCCGTGGAGTCAGTTCCGACTCACAGCGACCCTGTACAGTGTTTCCAAGGCTGTAAATCTTTACGGGAGCAGAATGCCTCATCTTTCTCCAGCAGAACAGCTGGTAGTTTTGAACCGCTGACCCTAAGGTTCGCAGCCCGATTCGTAACCATTCTTTATTTTTACACTAGTTAACCGAAGTGGCAATGGGAGAGAGCTTCCACCAAAATTACTTGTATTTTCTTCAATTCTATGGATATTTAGGAAGAGAATGTATTTTTATGTTTGTTTCCCTCTTTCAACTTTTCTTTGTTTGTTGATACAATATTAATATGCCAGTCACAATATGAAGGAGATTTTTATTTTTTATTTTAAGACAATAACCTTATAAAAGTCTTTATTTGTAAACTAAATCCAGAATTATTAGGTATCAAAAACTTGGAAAGAATTAGACAACAATTTCAAAATTTTATAGAAAATTATAAGCCAGTGATGACTCATATGCAAATAAGTACATGAAAACTAGTAATCCAAACATTAATAATTTTAAATGTCATTTTTTAAAGCAACCAGATTCTAAACATCAGCGGCCACTTGTCATAACATGAGGTTGAATTATTTCGTATACAAGGCAATTCTGCTGCAGTTTTACATGGGCATTACTATAATTGGGACTCCTGGTGTGGCACTGTGGGTTAATGCACCAGACAGCAAGGCCGTTTGAACTGCAAGGTTGGCAGTTCAAGCTCTCCAGTTGCTCCTTAGAAACCCTATACAGGGTCGCTATGAAGCTCAACCGACTCAACTGCACTTGACAACAACTATAATTGAGCACACAGTGGTCTAAACCCTGTCTTAATTGTGACTCCTGGCAGTGTCGAAACAGAAGGAAATAGAAGGCAACATGCTTTCCCCAATGGGTAGAATGTCATTGCTAAGTGCCATTAAGTCAGTTCTGACTCATAGCTACCCTGTACAGGATTTCCGAGTATTTAACAGTTTTGTAGGAGCACAAAGCCTCATGTTTTTCCCATGGAGTGACTGATGGGTTCCAACTTCTGACTTTGTGGTTCACAGTCCAGTGCTTATCCTATGGAGCCACCACATTCTTAATGGTAAGAATGCTTAACGTTAGATGTGTGTGCATGGATGTATATATAAATGTTGTTGTAGTTGTTAAGTGCCATCGAGTTGGTTCTGAATCACAGCAACCCTGTATAGGGTTCCCGAAGAGCAGCTGGTGAGCTTGACCCACCGACCTTGCAGTTCAAATGACTTTCTCTCTCTCTCTTTCTTCATAAAAAGAGTTTCCACATTTATTATCCAGTTTTTTTCTGTATCACATTTTAATGACATTAACATTTGAAGTACATTACAGTAATTGTCTTAGCCATACCTGGGTAATGCACATATTTTAAGCTAATTCTTGAGAGATTAGTTTTACACTGAAAGTGTGCATGTATAAAAACGCATGTGTTAGAATACACTGTTCTTTTATTTTGAATTCTACAACTTCAGAGCCTGTTTGGGAAAAAAAAAACAATTATTGTAAATGATTAACTGAGAGTTGGAAAAGAGTAAAAAAATATTTATACATATACGTGTGTATATATATAGATATATTTTAGAATATTTCAATTCACTCAATAATTATAACTCAACTAATAGACTTCAGAATACAAGAAATGTGAGTATATCCATCAGGTCACCAAATAGAATTGCATTATTAATTCATTAACTTTGTAACAGATAACTTAATTGTGCAAATAACCCACAGCTATGTAATTAGGATGTGATTATATTCCCATTTCTTTATGACAAAATGAACTTATAGTTCAAGCAACTGGTGCAAGCAAAAAGGAAACTATGAAATGAGGTTATAAATCAACTGTTAAATACTTATTCTCCTTTGCTCCTGATGAAGTATAAAGGGATAGTTTAATTCTCCAGGTTTTATAACAATTTCCTATTAAATGGCTTGGTTGGAATTAAGCCCAATGACAATCTCTCTTTTCTCATTACAGTCAGAGTGTTCCACATTCTTTGGGGATGATGAAACTTTTCCCTTGCTCTTTTAGTATGCTTATACTCACAGGCTAAAACAAATAAAATTGAAGTTTAAGTATGTATTGCCTCCTGGTTTTCCAATCTTCTTTATTAAGCTATATTTCTGAAGTGGGGAAAAATAACCATACATGAAGGCCTAATGATTCTTAATTTCTGCCTCCAAAAAAAAAATACTGAAGAGATCGACATCTGATTAAAGCTGACGAAGGCTTAACTCATGGTTTCAGAAGGTTTGTGTTCATCTGTGCGGCAACATCCATATTAATGAAGACATTTCACTGGAGTTATTATAATTAGTCTTAACGTATTTAATGTTTAAAGTTAGTGTGGCAGACAATTTACTTTGCAATCAAAATTATATATGATTTCGTATTTTTGTAAGATTTATTTTTTTAAATGCATAGACTAATGAATTTTAGCCTAGATTTAAGTGTGTATTGCCTGCTTGTTTTAATAAATCTAGATTTATTAAAAATAGTCAAGAAGAGTAAAAAGTAAAACTTGCAGATTCTTAAATCGTCATGAGTAAGCGCAGCATAGTATTCCTGACATGTTCTCGCTGTTCCGAGGTCCCATTGAGTCCGTTGGGATTCCTGTTGATCCAGTGCATACTAGAATGAAACACAGCCCGGCTCTGTGTCATCTCCACAACTCGCTATGTGTCAGCCCTATTGCTGTATCCACTGAGTTAATCCATATTTTTACAGCCTTTCTCTTTTTCACGGAACTTCTACTTTACCGAGCATGAGGTCCTCCTCCAGAAACTAGATCCAGATACAGAACCAGCTTTCTGTGTTGTCTTCAACTACCAGTCATTTTGTAGCCCACAAGTTTTGCTCAAAATAACTGAATTTACATAAAATTAGGATCAATTCATCTGCGGAGTCCACCAAGTCATGCTGGCCATGGTTATTTGCATTCCATATAATTCCTTATATTATGAAAAAACTTATCTAACATATTTCAATGAGTCCTGATGTGGCGCTGTAGGATAAAACCCTAGACCTCAAGGTCAATGGTTCAAACTCACCAACCCTTCTTGGAAATCCTATATAGGGTCACTATGAGTCAGAACCAAATCAACAGTACTTAACAACAACAGCAACAAGAATTTTCAAACATTCTAACTTCAAAACTTGTTAAAATTCTTAGCTGTTTATCCTGATCACATCCATACCCACAGATTTTGGCATGAATTAATCCTTGCAGATAGTTGGAATACATTTTATTTTGAAGCAATTATTTGTTGCATTTTAGCATGTTTGGTGACATTAACACACCAACTGTGCTGTAAGTAGAGTCCAATGGGTCTTTCAGGTGACTCTGGTGGCCTCAGGCCATGAACTATGATTGGACCAATGCATATTCTGGAGTTGAATGGCTACAGGAGGGCTTCCCTGATGTCTGAACTGGAAAGGTTTACAGTGATAGTACTGGGGACCTTAAGACACAAATAAAAGGAGTACATATTGAAACTACAATTCCAAGTATTTTGTTAATATATTCTCAATAACTGTATATTTTAATGTCAACTATTACTTGATCATCTTTGATTAAGTCTAGTACTCTTTCACAGTGTGACCCTAAAATTGACTAAATGTATTTTCAATGGCTGCATGAACAGAAACAAAATTTTAAAGGACTATCAACTCTTATTCATTGAAAATAAATGCATAATGAATCTTTTAAGTGTTTTTTTTTTTTTTTTGCACTTGAATAACAATTGAGGACTACAACTTGCCAAATAAAAGGCAATATGCTGTTTATTTTCATAAGCAATGCTTTCTCTTCTAAATTCCCTGATGGTTTAGTATGAGGGAGCAGAGAGAATGGAACAAGTTGAAAACCTTGTTGCTTTGTTGATATTTTTGCTTCTGTTTCACAACTTCCAAACTACATTTCTAATGCATTCATGGGAAGTAGAGTCTTACTATAGTTCTGGTGTTTAATCTTAATGTGAAATTTCACCTAAACTCATAACAAAAGTTTACAATTAGAAGTATGTTACTAAAAGCAGTAGGACTATTTCCAGAAGCTTTTAAAAATACTTCTTCTATCCTTTCTGCTGCCACTACTTCTACCCTGTTTCACTTCTTCATGCATTTTCATATTTTTCTATTAGAACACTTGACTGCTTTAAGCCTTGTCACCAGGGTTTAAAGTATTTGACCCCTCATCATCCTTACTTACCATATTCAATTTCCTTCATTTTTAGTTCATATGACAGCTTGCTGTTGTCGTGTTATTGGACTTGGTCTCCACCTCTTGAATTATTTTCTTTTTCAACTGCTTGAGTACTTTTTCTCTACCACATTACATTTTATATGTTCTCATAGAAGGCTTGTATTCAATAATTGATTATACAAGTCTTGAGGACAAATACAATCCTTTCATATCCTAAAACTCTTAGCACAGTTTCTGGCACATACTGAGATTCAGTCAATAGCTCTGCACATTGTTCCTTTTACTTATGTATTTTAATTTCATTGTGTTTGGGGTGAAACTTTGCATATTAAGTTATTTTCCATCTAATTATGTCTACACATGCTGTTCAGTGACATGGGATATGCTTTCCACGTTGTATTAACATTCTTATTATTTCAATTCCTCAATTCCTTCTGGTTGTACCATTTCTATTCTTCTTGCTTCCTTATATACCTCTTTCATTTTTGCTTTCAAATAAATGTTGACCATGTGGTCTCAACCAGATATTGCTTTGTTTGCTTCTTCTTAAATCAAAGAGGCATAGCACTTAGAGATGCTATTGTTTGTATTATGAATCAATCTGTTATTTAGTTGAAAGGTGACCTCTGGCAGTAATATCAGTTCAAAGTTTAAAGAGTAGCTCAGTGCAAAGTCTCAGGTTTCCCCAGGTCCCTGCTGTTCCATTAAGTTTGACTTCCTTCTTTTCAGATTTTCAATTTATTTTTTTCTGCAATCTCCCTGTACATTGTTCTTAGGGTGTTCATTTTTGCCTCACTTTATGGCATTTCTAAACTCTAGCTTCTTAGCATCCTCATTTATATTATTATTGTTGATGACATCTTATAATTGCAGTGGCTAAGGAACAGGTGTGAAGAAGTTGGCATTGTTGTCATTGGCTGTGATTATGAGAACTTGCTGAAATTTGTTTTTATTTTTAGCACTTCGATCAAGTTATGTGCATTGTTGTCACTTCATGTGTTGCTCTGAAACTCTATACAGGGTTGCAATCAGTTGGAACTGACTAGACAGCACATAACCAAATATATATATATATATTGTTGTTGTTGTCAGGTGCCATCAAGTCGGAACCGACTCATAGCGACCCGATGCACAGCAGAATGAAACAATGTTCGATCCTGGGCCAACCTCACTACCGCCGCCACACTTGATGCCATCAATGATGCCACCTGGCTGATCCATTTCGTTGGGGTTCTTCCTCTTTTTCTCTGACCCTCCACCTTACCCAACATGACATCCTTCTCCAGAGACTGCTCTCTCCGGACAATGTGTCCAAAGTATAAGAGATGAAGCCTAGCCATCTTGGCCTCCAAGGAGCACTCTGGTTGCACTTTTTCCAAAACAGATCTATTGGTTCTTTTGGCAGTCCATGGCACTTTCAGTATTCTCCAA
>NW_006408539.1:18374744-18380512 GCF_000296735.1 Chrysochloris asiatica
TGTCTCTCATACTTCAGATATATTGTCCGAAGGGACCAGTCACTGGGGAAAGATGTCATGTTTGGTAAGGTGGAGGGTCAAAGACAAAGAGGAAGACTATAACGAGATGCCATGTGGCAGCATCGATGCACTCAAGCATGGCAACAGTAGTGAGGTTGGCCCAGAATCGGGCAGTGTTTTGTTCTGCTATGCATAAGGCAGCTATGCATCGGTACCGACTTGATGGCACCTAACAACAACAACATGAAAGGCAAATGGGAGTCCTGATGTGGTGCCATAAGATAAGCACTGGACCACGAGGTTATAGGTTCAAACTCACTAGTTGCTTCTCAGAAACCCTATACAGGGTCACTAATGAGTCAGAATTGACTCCATGGAAGTTAACATCAACACATGAAAGGCAAATGAGCCAATTTTCTTCTTAATGAAAACAATTAGGAGTCAGGTGATATTAATTCCTGTACAATATATATAATTTTCTTTCTCTCTCTCTTTTTTTTCCATACCTCTATGAATCTTCGGAGTCCTGGTCTGGCACTACAGGACTGCTAACCAAACTATCAGTGATTCAGAACCACCAACCACTCTTTAGAAACCCTATACAGTGTTGCTGTAAGCCAGCAACAGCACTTTACAACAATAATAACATGAGCCCTGATGTGGTACTATAGGATAAGCACTGGGCTGATAACTGGAAGGTCAGTGGTTCACATTTATCCACTACTCCTTGGAAACCCTATACAGGGTCATTATGAGTGGGAACAGACTCAATGGCACTTAGCAACAAGAACAACATGTATCTTAATAGTGAAGTTGTGGTGCAGTGATTAAGCACTCCACTACCAAACAAAATTGATCAGCCGTTCAAACCCACCAGTTTCTATGCAGGAGAAAAAGGTGGCAGTCAGATTCAATATTGTAATCTTGAAAACCTTGTGCTCTGTCCTATAGGGTCACTGAATCCTGGTGTGGCTCTGTGATAGGTCTGAATCACAAGGTCAGTAATTCAAGGTTGCCAGATACTCCTGGGAAACTCTATGCAGGGTCACTATGGACCGTAAGTGACTTGATGGTACTTAACAACAACAGTGATAGCCTCGGTGGGAGATGGAACTGGTGCAATGGAAGGGTTAGCAGGCATCATTGTGTTTAAGTAGACCATGAATTTCCTGACTATACTTCCCTTCCTATTTGCATGTTAGAGACATAGATTACTCAGTTTTCTTTACCATTGTCTCTAATATTCATCTAAATTTTCTCTGAATTTAGTATCACCTTTAAATGTGTGTTACTTTTATTATGAAGTGCCGTTGAGTGGTTTCCAACTCATAGCAACCCTGTATCAAGTTTCTGATACAGGAGCAACTGGTGAGTTGAACTGCTCACTTTGAGGCTCAAACCCATCTTGCCGTCAAGTACTTACCCTACAGTGCTACAACAGGGCTTCCATTAAATTAGTGTTGTTATTGTTGTTGTTATTAAGTACCATGGAGTCAGTTCTGACCCTGCACAGGGTTTCTGAGGCTGTAAATCTTTACGGGAGCAGAATGCCTCATCTTTCTCCCATGGAACCGCTGGTAGTTTCGAACTGCTGACCTTGAAGTTAGCAGCCCAATTAATAGGAGTAATTAAAATCAGTGTTGTTTGAAGATGTCATTCTTAAGGATGGTGTTGACGTTAAGCTGGCTTCAAGTCAGGGTGAGAAAATCAAATGTTCTCTGGTCCTGCACCATTTTCATTATGACTTGTATGTTGGAGTCCACTTTTGTAGTTATTGTGTAGTTTCTTCTAACTTCGGGAGTTCATCTTCCAGTATTACATTGGACAATGTTCTTTTGAAAAAGCGTAGGATTTTCACTGGTTGACTTTCAGAACTACATTCTCAGGCATTTGTTCTTACACTAGTCTGGAAACGTTACTGAAACTTGTCCAACATGGCTGATGCTGCTGGTATTTGAAATATCATTGGTAACACTTCCAGTAACATAACAATATTCAGGCTACCACATTATAAGCAACTGGAAGAAAGGTGGTGGACACATAAGGGAAGTCTTTTTAATAACCCACTAAAATTTGCGAACCTTAAGGTCAGCGGTTCGAAACTACCAGCCGCTCCGTGGAAGAAAGAGGAGGCTTTCTACTCCCATAAAGATTTACACCCTTGGAAACCCTGTACAGGGTTGCTATGGGTCAGAACCGACTCAACAGCACTTAACAACAACAACAACAAAATTTATTTTAAGGAGCTCTGATGACTCAGTGGTTAAGACTCAGCAGCTAACAACAGAAAGGTTGGTAGGTCAAACCTCCATGGGAGAAAAATCTGGCTGTCTATTTCCATAAAGATTACAGTTAAGAAATTCTCATAGAAGAGTTTTACTGTGTCACATGGGGCCAAGGTGAGTTCAAACTTGATGACACCTAACAACAACAAGATGTGAGCAATTTCAGGAACGGAAAAGCAAAATGTTTCGCATTTGACATTAGAAGTAATTTCAAATAGCATAAAAATAGAGAAGGAAGGAGGAAGCCTGGACACTTGGTGTGGTACTTTACAGGCATTCAAGAGCAGAAGAGTCTTTCAGCATAAGAAAGGTGTCCCATCACTTCCAACTTTGCTCAAAACTTCACATATTTAAGTTCTAAGTTTTGATATTTCATATTTTATGGTCTGGAATTTTAGACACTCGTCAATGTATTTTGAGAGTGCAGTGAAAAGTCACTTGATGGCTCTGGCATCCAATGAGATTGACGTGTTGAAATGCATGGATTCCCTTCATGGCAGAGTGGACTTGGATTGTCTTCATTGATTTGAGATTGACTGACAGGTCAGAGGAGTCACTAGCTGTTCATGATTCTGAGGTTAATTTTGAGTTCCATTATTTATTTAATCTCTCAGTATCATCCTGTAACCTGGAAAAATTTCATATATGAAGTTTGTGCCCTTATTTATCATATAATTAACTGATATGGAGGCATAGATGTTACATTTTCTATTGTCCTCATTGTCCTTGGCCTGAGTATGCACTGTTAAGTGCTGTCAAGTTGGTTCCAACTCATAGCAGCTCTGTTTAGGGTTTCCTAGGAGTAGCTGGTGTATTTGAACTACTGACCTTAGGGTTAACAGTCCAGTGTGTTTAACCTATAGACCCACACCAGGACTTAGTTAGTATACAATCATTCATTCTCTTGTTTTTAAAAAGTTGAATTAATTGGGTAATTGCCCTTTTCAGAACTCAATGAATGCTATTTTAAGTAACCTCCTCCTGGTATTAAAATAAAATTCATATTAAAAAATATAGAAGATCAATTGTTAAATGAAACCACATTATCTGAGATGAAATGTGATGTCACAAATTTTCATTTACATATCTGTCTCTTTTAAATAGTGCATGGTTAGACTTGAATATGTTTGCTTACTTTTATTTTATTTAAGTTTTATTGTGAATTGAGTGAAAGTTTACAGGGCAGATCCTCAGTTTTACATTCAACAAATCATATACTTTGTTTCTATGTTTGCTTATTTCTTTATAAAACTTATACTGCCTCCTGCCAAATAGCCATTAATTAACTTATTATTGTTTATTCCTTTGTGTTTGTTAAGAAGCCTTGGTATCAGAGTAGGTTAAGCATTGGGCTGCTAGTCAAAATTTAAGTTCAAACCCATCAAATGTTCTGCAAGAGAAAGATAAGGCCTTCTGTTCCATAAAGATTTACAATCTTTTAAACACTAAGAGCAGTTCTACTGTGACCTATGGGGTCATTATGAATCAAAATGGACACAATGGTAGTGGGTTTGTGTTTAATGCATAACCTGACTGTACAGTTGTTTCCAAATACATATTGAGATTCTTTTATTCCTATTTATTTTTACCTTATGCAGGATAAAATAATAATAGCATGATCAAGCAAAGAATCATATGAGAACTAGAAATGTACTGGACAAATGAGGAACATGTTGACACCTTCCATTAAACTAAACACATGGCTTATTCCATTCCTCCCAAAGAACCACAAAATACAAAAAGTTCCTCACTATTAGGAAGGCATAAAGGTAATTAAACAAATTAGCAATACATGTAATATTTCAATGGCACTGATGTATCTTCCCATTATCAGTATGCTGTACTTTGAGCATGAAAAGTAAATAGTAAGGAAACTCATGATTTGAAGAAGATAATACATTAAAATATTGTTACCTTAATGTACGGCGTACTCGTAGCCAGGTAATTTTATTGTGACAGAGAAGATAAGAATAGAAACATGAAAATAACCTAGAATTTAATAAACTCAATACACATTTAAAAAGCAAGACTCTATGTTAACATGTCGATTTACACGGAGACAATGAGGATATTGCATAAATGTACCGAAAAAATAAGAAGTACAACATGCCATGTTTGGAGGTAGTGCATTTACTTTATCAGTTCAACCACAAAAAGTTGTCATAATTTTATAAATTTTGACAAAGGGAAGTTTCCTTGTAGAAGTTGTTTATCTTGTCCCCCTTAAAGAAACACTTTTAGGGAAAAGGATTATACGTTATATACACTGACAGAGTATGATGATAAACTGGTAGAAGCAAACAATATCCTTTTTTCAATGTTTTTTTTTTTTTTTTTTTTTCTGGCTGCAATCTGGGAATCCAGCATCTGATATAGACAAAGAACTGTAATGCTCTAACATTAATATAAAAATCATGCAGTTTTATTTGCACATGTAAGGATAAGTTCAAAAGTATTTCTATAAACTCATCGGAACCTTTACTAAACAAAAATACCAAAATGCTGAGCTATTGTGTCTCTGCATATCCTCCATCTAGTTCTCTACTCCTGTGAAGTTGGTGTTTCCACCTCTCTAACCCTTACCCAAAGAATTCTGCACACCTCAGTTTACACCATGTCAAAATGAATTTGAGCATCCTCAAGGGACTCAAATTGTATTTCTTTTCAATGGTCTTTGAATTCGGGGAACTAGAACAAGCTTGCACAAGGTAGATCAGGGCTGCAGGGTTGTTGAGGTAAGATTTCCCAATGAAATTTCATAAAACAGCACTTGGTACCGTGGAAGAAGGAGAAAATTCCTCAGAGCTATTTTATTGACCTTTTTTTCCCCAAGTTTTCCATTTTTTTAACATTTCTTCATAATAAGACTATTGTTACCATTCTGTATCCTTCACAAGAAAATCTATGAAGATGACGCATTTGGATTTCTACCTTGAGTTTCCCTGGCCCATAATGATCCCCTAAGAAGTCACTCTTCTAACTGAAACACTGTCTGGATTTTACTGACAAATTCAAGACACATCTTGGTTATGATGTGGTCTATAGAATCCTCTTTATTAGCTTCTTTCTTGCTTAAAAGACTGATAGAAAGATAAATTCTTTGAAGTAGCATGTGTTTGTGTGACCTTTGGCACCCAGTGTGCCTTAAGCTTACTGCGGCTAAAATGTTTGCTTAAAATTGAAAATGTTTTGAGATTCTAGTGTTAGCAGCTATAGCATCAATGGTCTTTATTCGCCAGTTTCTGAACTCCAGCCAGTTTCTTCTTTTGTTGAGATTAACAGTCTTTCTTTTCCCATCTTACTTTTGAGATCTTCCTGAAAATGCTTGACACATCTAAAAACTGTTGTTTCTAAGTAGGGTAGCATTCCAGAAAACTTGTTTCAAAGCACAAATAATTTAAGAATCTATCTACTTGAGTTCTGTTAAAATTTGATATTAACTCTGACTCAAAATCACTTTAATCCATGGCACAAAAAGTATAT
>NW_006408539.1:18380922-18393780 GCF_000296735.1 Chrysochloris asiatica
GACTCAATGGCAATTAACAACAGCAACAACAATTGTCAGCTAGAGTGCTGGAAGTTGAGCCCCTCAGATTGGAAAATACATTCAAAATACAACTGGGAAGTAATACCTGGGTGCTCACAGTCAAGTTGAACTTAATGACATGAATTACTGTTGTTGTTATTAAGTGCTGTTGAGTCTAATACAGATCCTGTATAGGGTTTCCAGGAAACAACTAGTGAGTTTGAACCTCTGACCTTGTCGTTCAAACCTACCTTGCAGTCCAGTACTTTATCCTACAGCACCAAACCAGAATTCCATAATGACATGAATAGAGCCAAGCTTTCCAGATCTTCCATTGCTGATGGGGCACAAGTCAAACTGAGGAGAAATAGCTGCAAGCATCCATTAATAAATAATCAGAACATGAATGCATTAATTTTGAATTTAGGAAAATTGGAAATTGTCAAAAATGGAATGGAATGCATTAAGCTATATATCTTAGGCATTGTTGTTATTGTTAAGTGCCATTGAGTCGGTTCTGACCCCATAGCAACCCTGTATAGGGTTTCAGAAGAGCAGTTAGTGAACTTGAATCTCTGGCCTTGAGGTTCAAGCCGACTTTGCAGTCCAGAGCATTAACCCACAGCGCAACACCAGGACTCCATCAGTGAGATGAAATGACATTAGGGAGATGAAATGGACTGGTATTGCCTATTTTGAATCAGATGATCATATGATTTACTATGCCAGAAACAACGAATTTAAGAGCATTCATCACCAAAAAGAGCATTTGAGGATGTTTCTTGAAATACAATGCTTTCTTTACACGGATAATTTTGCGAACCACAAGGTCAGAAGTTCAAACCCACCAGCTCCTCCTCAGGATTGCTATGAGTCGGAACCAACTCGACAGCACTTAACAACAACAATGACAACAGAAAGTCCAGTTAACACCATTGTTTCTCAAATTTACACACAACCACTAAAGATAGTGATGATGGGATTAAAGAATTCTGCCAACTTCTGCAAAGAGTTCTGGTGGTATAGTGGATTACATGTTATTTAACCACAAGCTCAGCAGTTCAGTCCACCAGTCACTCCTCAACAGAAAATTGAGGCTTCCTACTCACAATTTTTGTTATGTTTAATCTCATTGCTCTTGCCGCTGTTTCAATCCATCTTGGTGAGTGTTCTATCTCTTTTTCACTGGCCCTCCATTTTACCAAGCATGATGTCTTTCTCCAGGGCATGGTCTTCCTTCATAACATGTCCAAAGAATGAGAGAAATATCCCCATCCATGCTTCTGACAGCCCATGACAATTTCAGTATTCTTCTCCAACACTATAATCCAAATGCATTGATTCTGTTGTCTGTTTTATTCATTGTCCAACTTCCACATGCATATGGGGTGACTGAAAATACCACGGCTTGGATCAGGCACACCCTAGTCCAAACTGATATTCTTGATCTTGAAAACTTAAAAGAGATCTTTTGAAGCAAATTTAACTAATGCAATATGTCCTTTGATTTCTTGACTGTTGTCAAAAACCTTTGATTTCTTGAAGTTGTCAAAGAGTTCAATGTTTTCTCCATTAATCATGATTTTATTTATTGGTCAAATGTGAGGATTTTTGTTTTCTTTACATTGAAGTGCAACCCATACAGAAAGATGGAGCCTTTGATCTTCATCAGAAAACATTTTAAGTCCTTTTTGCTTCCTGGAAGCTAGGTTGCATCATTTGTCTATTGTTGTTAAGTGCAGCCAGTGGATTCCGACCCAAAATGATCCCATATAGCATTTCAGAGGTTTTAGTGAGCTTTGCGGGAGCAGAAAGTCTAATTTTTCTCCCTCTACATGGCTGGCAGGCTTGAACTGTGGACCTTGTGGTTCGTAGTCCATTGCTTATCATAGGGAGCCACCACACTATGGTGGTGGTGGTAGCATGCCATGGAGTCAGTCCCAACTCATAACCACTCCACATAGAGTTTTGGAGGATGTAAATCTTTATGGGTGCAGAAAGCCTCATCTTCCTCCAGAGGAATGACTGGTAGTTTCAAACTAATGATCTTGCAGTTAGCAGCTCACCTCGTAACCACTACACTGCCAGAGTTCCTCATTTACCTATAACAGATTGTTAATGAGTCTTCCTTCAATCCTGATGTCAGATTCTTCTTCATACAATCCAGTGTCTTGGATCATTTGCTCAATTCCATTTGTAGTATGGTGAAAGGGTAGCACCCTCGTCCATGCCTCTCCTAATTCAAACCATGAAGTAGTCCTTTGTTTTATTCAAAGGACTGCCTTTTCTTGTAGAGTTTCCTCATGTGTACAATTAAATGTTCTAAAATTCCAAATCTTCCTAGTGTTATCCATAGCTTGTCCTATGAAGACAACAAGACTCCTCATCACTGGACCAATAAACAACATCCGTATAAATTGAGAAAAGATTGAAGTTGTTAAAGACTTTAATTTGTTTGTATCAACCATCAACACTGATGGGAGTAGCCCTCAAGAAATCAAATGATGTATTGCACTTGGTAAATCTGCTGCACAAAACCTTTTTAAAGCGTTGAAGATAAAAAATGTCAGTTTGAGGACTAAGGGGTGCCTGACTCAAGCCATTGTATTTTCAGTAACCTAATATGCATGCGCAAGTTGAACAGTGAATAAGGAAGACCATAGAACTGATGCATTTGAGTTATGGTGAGGAGAACATTAAAAGTACCATGGACTGCCAAAGGAACAAACAGATCTGTGTTGGAGGAAGTACAGCCAGAGTGCTCCTAGGAAGCCAAGATGGCCAAATTTGGTCTCTCGTATTTCAGACATATTATCAGAAGGGACCAGTCACTGGAGAAGGATATAATGCTTGGCAAAGTGAAGGGTCAGAGAAAAAGAGGAAGACCTAATGATATGAATTGACACAGGACCATAAACAATAAACTTTTGTGTGTGAGTGTGTGTGTATGTGTGTGTTTTCCTATTAGCAAAATACATGTGCATTTCCACTAGACCAAAATGTTTGTGAACATCAGGGTTCACAGATATATTCAATAGTCTAGTCTTTCAGAGTTGAAAGACCAGAGCAGCATCAGAATAATACCCTGTAAATTCTTCTATTTATTTCCACAGTCTTGATCATTTTTTTTTTTTTACATATAGATTTCTGTCTGTTTAAAGTTCTCATTTTAAATTGTTTTCGTTTATAATTTGAGGCTCTTGTTATAAACAAAATTATGGAACTATGAATAGGTTCCTAATATAATTTTCAACATCTGTAATTGAATTTTACTTAAATGGTATTTAATATGCCTTTAAGGTATTCAATAAGAAAGAAAGATTTGCATAGTTTTGATAAAGTGTAGTGTGCAGTACATTGTACTACCTTGTGAATAATACCTCATTTATTTATAGTAATTTAAAGATTACTCTTCTTTGTTATTATATAACACAAATCTATTCATTATATGTCATTTGTGAATCGTCTAAATATTAAAAAAGAGCTAATTTACCCACCCGATACATTTCCTTTTTTTTATCAGTTTACTATGGTTTATATTCTCTGGAAACACTAATTTGACAGTGCATGCTTCAGTTGTCTTTTAGACAACTGTGTAAAATATTTCAGAAAAAAAAAATCACATGATAAATTAGTTTTCTTGCTCAAATGAAACAAGTGAAATACTCTTCTTCCTCTAATTGTCACACGCTTTCCAGTATCAAAGAACAAATACAATTATGCATGAATAAAGATGGAATTCAAATTAACTAGTGCAATACAATTAATGAAGTCAAAGTCATGTTATCCTTGATACTTACTGACTTTACACAACCTATTTCTTTATTCAACAAATATCTATGGGATGTGAGCTATGTGTCAGGCATTGTCCAAGATGTAGTCATAGCCAAAGCTTCAGTGTGAAGAGACAGTACAATAGCCATTGTACAATGTGTCAGATAATGTCAAATAGGGAATGGGGACAAAAACCTTTGGAAAGTATCTGGGAGAACCAACACTGTTATCTAGCAGTGTTCTCCCTGACACATTATGAAAATTGGACTATAATTTTGGATAAATGAATGGATTAAAAACAAACAAACAACAACATAGGAACTATGTTGTATAATCCTCTTGAATTCACTCATTTGTCAACTTAATAATTGCTGCTAAGTGTCTTTGATTTGGTGCCGATTCATAGCGACTCAGTATATGGTGTCTGAGGCTTTAACATTTCAAGGAAGCAGCAGAGTCATCTTTCTCCTACAGAGCAGCTAATGAGCTCCAACCCTGGACCTTGTGGTTCTTAGTCTGTTGCTTACCGTATCTGCCTGATCTTTACAAATATTTTAGTGCACAGCAAACGTTTATGCCTTTCTCATCATTTTTAGCTCTTAGGCTGCAAACCTTAAGGTCAGCGGTTCGAAACTACCAGCCGCTCTGCGGGAGAAAGATGAGGCTTTCTACTCCCGTAAGGATTTACACCCTTGGAAACCCTGTACAGGGTCACTATGGGTCGGAACCGACTTGACGGCACTTAACAACAACAACCTTGAAAAAATACTAAATTTGCTTTCTGATTATGAAATTAGAGCTTGTATTGAAAAAGTTAAACTATTGCTTTAGCCTTAGACCCATGTTTAGAGTGATATGTGAATAATTAAGGAGCTCAGGCTGCTAATCTCATGGTCAGCAGTTCAAAACTACCAGCTGTTCTGCTGGGGAAAGATGAGACTTTCTGCGCCCATAAAGATTTACAGCCTCAGAAACCCTTACAGGGTCTCTATGAGTCGGAACCAACTCCACAGCACATAAACAACATGTGAAAAATTAAGCAAGAAGCCACCATCCCTTACAAAATATGATGAATTGTATAACTTCTTCTGAGTACATCTCAACTCACTGGAAACTTGTATTAATTTGTACAAACTGTTTTATAGCCACTTCTTATTGATAGAATTTGGGGAAAATTATTTTTAAAACATGGACAAAACATTAAATTGGAAGACTAGTGGACTTACAATAAACATGATAACATGCTTTTGGGGAGAAGTAGTTGTACGTAACAAAACACTGACAACACTAAGTTGTTGTTGTTAGGTGCCATTGAGTTGGAACTGACTCATAGTGACCCTATACACAACAGAATGAAACACTGTCTGATCATGGGCCAACCCCGCATTGGTGCTACATTTGAGCCCATTGAGGCTGCCACTGTGCCTGTCCATCTTGTTCAGGGTCTTCCTCTTCCACCCTCCACTTTACTAAACATGACATCCTTCTCCAGCGACTGGTCCCTCTTAACAATACGTCCAAAGTATGAAAGACAAAGTCTGGCCATCCTGGCTTCCAAAGAGCACTCTGATTGTACTTCTTCCAACACAGATCTATTTGTTCTTTTGGCAGTCCATGGTACTTTCAGTATTTTCCTCCAACACCATGATTCAAATACATCAATTCTTCTATGGCTTTCCTTATCCACTATTCAACTTTCGCATGTGTATGAGGTTATTGAAAATACCACGGTTTGGGATTGGAACCATGGCAATGTAATGATATACAATGGAATGAATATGGAACTGAGGTTCTCTCATGTAAACTATCATATAATTCACAATAAAACATTTAAAATAAAAAGAACAAATGCCCCAAGGAAAAAGTCCTAAAAAAAAAAAAAAAAGATATCACATACATGACAGTAACAATGTTACCTTTATAGGACTGCTGAATCATATGTAACAGTTATTGTGTTACCTAAAACACATTAAAATAAATTATGATGTTCGTTCTGATTGTTTCTGGCAGAAAAAAAAAAAAGAAAATACCATGGCTTGTGTCAGGCGCACTTTAGTCCTTAAACTTATATCTTTGCACTTCAAGACTTTAAAAAGGTCTTGTGCAACAGATTGGTGCAATGCAATGCAGGAAAATCTACTGCCCAACACTATAAGCAAAGCATAAGCCATTGTTCACCTTCCTGCCATGATACTCATAGCAACGTACCAATAAATCATTTTCAAAGTGTGGGGAAAAAAGGCACAACTTCAGCTCTTGTGGTCCTGGTATAAACCCTTTCCATTTAATGAGACAGCTATGGGATTCTGGGTATAATATTTAATCTCCAGACCTGAGTGAAAATAGTGGAACTTCTCTGAGTTTAAGAAAACCACAAAATTGAGTAAGAGGGTCCCTAATGACACTTTCATTTGGAAAACTTTCATATCATGACTTTCCCAAAAAGTTTCCAACACAAATTTTTTACCTGTATCTATCAATTCATTTGAGTTGATGTACAGAACCATGGACTCAAAGCAATATATAATGTTCAATAATTTTTTAAAATTTATTTCTGCTTTGCTTACTATCACCAGAGACTCATACATCCATTTATTTTATCAGATATAAATTGAAATGAACTTTGAGTAAACCCAGAAACTGACTTATTTTTAACTTTTATTACTGAAGAGCTTATTGTATTATCAGAACACATCTCCAGGAGCTTGAATAGAAAGAAAAACATGTGTGTGTGTGTGTCTATCTATCTATCTATCTACCTATCTATATAGTTGTTACATATATAGTTGTTGTTTTTACTAAATTCCATGGAGTCGGTTCCAACCCATAGAGACTCTACATAGGGTTTCCGAGGAGCATCCAGTGAGTTTCAACCAGTTCATTTTTAAAAATAGAATACTGGTGTGGTGCTGCCGGCTAATGCTCTGGACTGCAAGGTCAGTTTCAACTCCAAAATCAGTAGTTCAAACTCACCAGTTGCACCTCGGAAATCCTATACAGAGTTGCTGGTAAGTGAGCTTGAACCGCTGACCTTGATGTTCAAACTGATCTTACAGTCCAGGCATTAACCTACAGCACCATACCAGGACTTTTAAAATATTCTACTCCAACAACATAACTCAGATGCATGAATTCCTCTCTAGGATGTCCCTTATGCATATGAGACTATTTAAAATGCAATGGCTTGGGTTAAGAACACTTTAGACCTCAAACTGTTATATTTAATTTTGAACACTTTAAAAGTTCTTGTGCAGCAGATTTGCCTAGTGTGATGATATAGCCTTTGATTTCTTGACTACTGCTTCCATGTGTGTTGATAATGGATCCAAGCAAAATGAGGTTTTTGGCAGCTTCAGTCTTATCTCCATTTATCATGATTCTATTATACGTCCAATGGTGAGGAGTTTTGTTTTCTTGATGTTTGGGTGGAATCCACATGGAAGATAGTAGTCTTTGATCTATATCAGTAAGTATTTTAAGTACTTTTTGCTTTCAGCAAGCATGTTTGTCTCATCTTCATACCACAGGTTGTTAATGAGTGTTTCTTCAATCCTGATATGTAAATATATGTAAATCTACATCCTTTGATGACAAGGAATTTCTTTCTAAGCAAAGGACATGGTCAGCAGAAGTTACCTCAATCCTAGAAGCCAGCACAAGTAAAAAGCAGAAGTATAAAGGAAGAAACTACAATTTTTGTTGAAGAAGTGTAAAGTCGTATACTTAAAAAGGTTTGCAGCTACTATGGTTCTTTTCTATTTTCCTCATAAAATGAATGTTTGGGAAAAGAAATGTAAAATCAGGAGAGGTAATTATGGGACAAAGAAAAATAAAATTGGGGCTCTTGAGCTGCCAAAGGAAAGCTTGAGCCAAGATCCAGTTCCCCTTCTTCTCATTGAAGCTGCAATCAAGGGAATTTTAGACTTACTGAATATCAGTAAAGGAGTATGGCCACAAATAAGTAAATAAATAAAGCCAACAAAATAAAACAAGAATGTGGCTAAGGGGGAACTTTTTTACCTAGTGGATGTTAAAATTCTGATTATTGAAGTGGTAAAAAGGTATAACCAGAATCAGTTTTCTTTTTATTAAATTCAGAAGGCTTTTTGTTGTTGTTGTTGTTTGTCATTGCTTCTGGTAGTCTCATGTGTGGCTAGTACACCCACTTTATTGTGACATTAAGAATCAGATATATGAATACAATATTGTTATCAAATATATCTATTACTTACCTTTCAAACTGCTGTTAAGAAAGAAAAGTAGACGTGGGCAGGGAAACTAGGAGAATGATGTTGGAGAAGGCAGGTGGAAATGAAGAGCGTGCAGACACACTGCAGGGACAATACCCACTATTACAGAACATTTGTTTAAGAATTTCTGAATGGTAAACCAATTTTAGCTTTGTAAACTTTCACCAAAAGCACAATAATTGCTGGAAAACTATTCATCAGCAAAGAAAAGACGAGTGCATATACAATTAAATAAAAAGAATAATAGATTATTATTACAATAAGTTTGATAAAGTGTAGTTGAATTTTAATTTTAAGTATTTACACTTTTTAAGTAAAATTACATTTTAGCATGGTATTATTTATTTCTCACTGGATATTTTATTTGGAAGCACTAAATGATGTGCAATATAAATTAAGAAATAAATTAATGTACAGTTGTGAAGTGACAGATTTCAGATATTTTTATAATTCGTATTTTTATTATTTAGCTAATATTATCCACCTGACAGTTTGTCTGTTAATGTGAAATTGCCTTTTATTTTGAACTCATTCATCTATATTTTGATTAATTTGAGGCAATTAATGAATAGCAATAACTTCATTTTAATGTAATTCTATTTATCACCACCTAGATTTTCTGCTGTTTTTTCATATATTTTATCTTTAATTGTTTGAAAATCAGGAAAGGCATGTGTCAGGTTTGAATCTTTCCACCATACTTATTAAATTGGTGTGCTGAGCAAAGAATCTGAGTAACTATATCATCTGAAGAAGAACATGGCATCAAGATTGGAGGAAGACTCATTAACAGCCTGTGATATTTACATGGTTGCATATGACATAAATTTGCTTGCTGAAAACAAAGCAGACTCAAAGAACATTGATCAAAGACTACACTCTTTAATAGTGATTATACCTTAATATAAAAAAACCCCTCAAAAATGAATCAATAAGTAGCATCATGTTAAATGGGGAAAATATTGAAGCTGTCTTAGATTTCATTTTACTTGGATCCATAACCAATGCCCATAGAAGCAGCAGTCAAGAAACAAAACGTAATGCATTGGGCAATTCTGCTGAAAATGATCTCTTTTAAGTGTTAAAAGTGAACATGTCACTGTGAAGACTAAGGTACGCCTGATCCGCTTTTTAAATTACCTCATATATGTTTGAAAGTAGGACAATGATTAAGGAAGACCAAGACCTTTGGGTTATGGTGGTGGTGAAATAAAATACCATGAATTACCAGAAAACAAACAAATCTGTCCAGCCAGAATGATTCTTAGAAGGAAGGATGGAAAAAAACCATCTAATGTACTTTGGGCATGTCATTGTTGTTGTTAAATGCTGTCGAGTCGATTCTGACCCATAGCCACCTTATATAGGGTTTCCAAGGAGCAGCCGGTGAGCTTGAACCACTGACCTTGCAGTTCAAACGACTTTGCAATCTGAGGCATTAGCCCACAGCGCCACACCAGGGCATGCCATTAGAAGGTACCAATCCCTAGAAAAAGACATCCATCGTGCGTGTTACGGTACGTGAAAAAGAACTCCCTCAATGAAATGGAGTGATTCTGTGGCTACAAATACAGGTTGAAACTTAGCAAATATTATAAGAATGGCAGAGGACAGGTAGTGCTTCACTCTGTTGTATGGAGGGTCTTTATGAGTTGGAACTAACTCAAGGACTCTTAACAATAGCAGCAGCAGCAACAACATTTTTGCATAAATTAGCAATTCCCAAATACTATATTATTTTATTCTGCAAAATCATGTTTTAAAAACACAGTAACCAAATAGAAATAGTCTGCTAAATTTACCCACATATTTAATTTCCTATTGCTCTTCATTCCTACCAGAGTCTTGAAATTCCATTTTATTTCAGTCTTAAGGATTTCCTTCTGCATTTGTTTTAGTGACTATCTGTTAGAATGGAACTGTTTAGTTTTCACTTTTCTGAATGTGTACATACATCATCTTGATTTCAGTACTATTACAGTGTTCACATTTTCTGGTATCCATTATTTGTAATGAAAAGTCAGCCATAATTTATTATTTCTTCTTATATAAAAATGTCCTTTCCCAAATGCCATCAAGATCTTTATCTTTACCTTCATTTTTAGCATTTTTGAATATGATATTCTTAAGTGCTGTTGTTGTTTTTTAGTGCAGTCAGGTTGGTTCCGAATCATAGTGATCATGTATAGAGTTTCCAAGGAGCAGCTGGTGAGCTTGAACCACCAACCTTGAAGTCTGAACAGACATTGAGGTCAAATGCATACCCTATGGTACCACACCAGGGATCTTAAGTGTAGTTTTCTGTTTATGTGTCCTATCATCAGTTTTTTTTAACTTCTTGGAATTACACATTGTAGATTTAAAGCAAATCATATGTAATTCCAGACACTTTTTCTTCAATATTATGATTTCCTGCTCGCTTACTCTGACTCCAATTATACATAGGTTGGACTACCTTAAACTATATCATACATTTTTGAAGTTCTGTTTGTTTTCATCATTACTCTCTACTTTTCTTCAATTCACTGATCCTTGATTCTGCACTGGCAATCAACCAGATGCTAATACTATCCAACATATGTTTATTACATTAAGTTTATATCTTATATTTAATATTTGCAGCTGATTATAATTCAGTTTTGGTGCTATAATTCCCAATTTTTTCATTCAATGTGTCATTTCTTTCCTATGTGTTATATAACATATTTTGATGGTTCTTTTAAAGTATTTGTCTGCTAAATGTAACAACAGAGTTGTCTTTAGTTCTGTTGACCTCTTTTTTTTGTTTCATGGATTTTTTTTTTTCCCTCCTTTTCTGCATACTGAGGATTGTGGTGAATTTGCTGAGAACCTGAATTTTCTTATCTTTCTCTGAAGGAATAACCTCACTGAAAGGTCACCTTGATGCTTCAGAAGGTTAATTTTAGCTTGGTTCCATTGGCATAGCTCAATTTTTCCCAAGTTCTAAGTAACATGATATAATCTTTACTTCTAATACATGAGTTTTTTGAAGTTTCAGTGGAAATGCCAAGATATTTATCAAGTCCCTTGAGCTTCTTTGGACTTGAACTTCAAAACACAACTACCTTTGGACTAGAAACTATGATCAGTCCTTTTACCCTTTTCTATTACTTTTCATCAGGATTTCCTGGATTTGTGTAGTTTAAAAGTCAGTCAAGTGTTTGAGTGAATATTTTATTATGAATTTTTTGCTTGTCCATTACAGCTCTTCTATTTTGGGATTTCTTGCTTAATTTCTAGCCATGTTGCTGGGCCTGATTTGTACCTTCATTAATTAACCTAATACTACTGTCACTTTAAACTTGAACTCTATTATACGAGCATCATGTATACCAGTTGGTGTTTCCAGGGGAAAAGGAGATAAATGTGAGTTTTAGCCACTATGAGTTATTTAAAGGAAAATTTTCCATTTATACCTGATATTGGATGCTCTCCAAACAGTTGTCTTTCATATTTTGTTTAAGTTTTCATTATTATTGGCAGAAGTGATAGCAGGATAAGAACTATTCAATCTTACCATAAGTTGGAATTCAATGTACATGTTTGAAGGAAGGAGATAAATGATATATGTCTAAGCTTGTACAATCCTCATTCAATTACTAGCAATTTATTATACTGTTGAACAAAGTTATCACATTTGATTGACTGATAGCTTGTTTTAGAAATAAATGAACTGGACAAAGAATTTTATTTTAGCCTAAAATAATCATGTCTTTTAAAAATTTCAGAATGCTATATGTAGAAAAGACAAGATAATGATTTTCTTCTTATTCAGGCATAGCCTCATTTTTCACATGATGTCTTAGGCATGTCTCAGAAAAGATCATAAAGGATTTATACAAACATTTAAAGCTATTGCAAATTTATTGTTGAGATAATGTATTCTGAAAACTGTAAAGAAATTTAAGTAGTTATTCCAGCTGTATCCTTGAGAGGAGATATTCTTATTCTAAGCGGATTCTTATCTTTGGTTTTCAACCCAATTTTCATTTAAAATTTTACTTAACAGAGCTTGGGGAAAATGCTATTTTCTTTTTTACAACCTCTCGTTCACACTCTGATATCAATAGCAAATAGTTCAGCAGTTTTCCAATTTCATCAAATTCTACAGAGTTGGTTAAAACATGGAACTACACATAGAAAGGCTTTGTGTATTTTTGTTGTTCTTGTTAGGTGCCATCTAGTTGGTAACAACTCATAATGACCTATGTACAGAAGAACAAAACACTGCCTGATCCTGGGCCAACCTCACTACTGTTGCCATGCTTAAGTCCATCGATGCTGCCACTTGGCCAATCCATCTCATTGGGGGTCTTCCTCTTTTCCTCTGACCCTCCACCTTACCAAACATGATATCCTTCTCCAATGACTGGTCCCTCCTGACAACATGTCCAAAGTATGAGAGAAGAAGTTTGACAATCTTGGCCTCCAAGGAGACTGCACTTCTTCCAAAAAGGATCTATTGGTTCTTTTGGCAGCCCATGGCACTTTCAATATTCTCCTCCAATATGATAACTCAAAGGCATCAATTCTTCTACAGTCTTCCTTATTTTATTCTCTGTCCAGCTTTCACATCAATATGAGGTTATTAAAAATACCATGGTTTGGGTCAGGCACACCTTAGTCCTCAAACTGACATTGCTCTTGAACTCTTTAAATAGGTATTGTGCAGCAGATTTTCCCACTACAATATGTCACATCCATTTGATTTCTTGACTGTGACTTCCATGAGTGTTGATAGTTGATTTAAGAAGAATGAAGTCTTTGACAACTTCAATCTTTTCACCGTTGATAAGAATGTTGTTTATTGGTC
>NW_006408539.1:18394848-18395445 GCF_000296735.1 Chrysochloris asiatica
TTATAATATTTGGCTTTATCTTTTTGAGCTGATCTTTGAGATTTTCTTTTCAGATCTTGTACGTCCTCATTTCTTCCAATTTTTTAGCATCTCTACACTGGAGAGCAAGTTTCAGTGTCTCTTCTGAAATCCATTTTGACCTTTTCCTGCTTTCTTGTATTCTTAATGTCTTTTTGCTTTCTTCATGTGTGATGTTTCTGATGTCATGTTACAACTCTTCTGGTCTTTGGTCTTTAGTGTTTAATGTATCAAATCTGTTCTTCAGATGATCTCTAAATTTGTGTGGGATATATTCAAGGTCATACTTTGGCTCTCGTGAACTTGTTTTCATTTTCTTCAGCTTCAGTTTGAATTTACATATGAGCAATTCCACAGCCTGTCCCTGGCCTTGTTTTGACTGATGATATGGAGTTTTTCCATCATCTCTTTCCTCAGATATAGTCAATTTGATTTGTATGTATTCCATCTGGTGAGGTCCATATATATAGTCATCTCTTATGCTGTTTAAAGAAACTATTTGAAATGAACAAATCATTGATTTTACAGAATTCTATCATGTGTTCTCCAGCATCATTTCTATCACCAAGGCCATATTTT
>NW_006408539.1:18400070-18429721 GCF_000296735.1 Chrysochloris asiatica
GGGCAGTGTTTAGTTCTGCTGTGCATAGTAGGGTCGCTATGGGTTGGTACCGACTCGATGGCACCTAACAGCAACAACAATCTTTGGTCAAATATCAAATTAACTTACCTGAGTCCTGGTGTGGCGCTGCGGGTTAATGTGCCAAACTACAAACCCGTTTGAACTGCAAGGTCAGCGGTTCAAGCTCACCAGCTGTTCCTCAGAATTCCTCTACAGGGTCGCTATTGGTTGGAACCGACTCTATGGCACTTAACAACAACAACAACAAATGTGATGGCAAATAATTGGAGAAGCTGGATGCTTGCTGAAAGTGAAGAGGACTTAAAATACTGAAGGATGAAGATCAAAGATCACAGCCTTCCCTGTGGGTTGCACCTCAATGTAAAGAAAACCAAAATCCTCACCTATGGGTCAATAAATAACATCAAGATAAATGGAGAAAAGATTGAAGTTGTCAAAGACCTTGTTTTGCTAGAATCAACAGTCATGTAAGCAGCAGTCATGAAATCAAATGGACACATGCATTAGGCAAATTTGCTGCACAAGAACTCTTTAAAGTGTTCAAGAGCAAAGATACCAGTATGAAGACTAAGGTGTGTCTGATCCAACCTATTGTATTTACAATATCCTCGTATGCATGTGAAAGTTGTACAATGCATATGGAACACCTTAGAAGGACTAATGCATTTGAGTTATGGTTTTGAAGGAGAATATTGAAAGTACCATGGACTGCCAAAAGAACAAACAAATCTGTGTAGGAAGAAGTACAGCCAGAGTGCTCGTTAATAGCCAGGATGGCCAGATTTCATCTCTCATACTTCAGGCATATTATTAGGAGAGCAGTCTCTGGAGAATGACATCATGCTTGGTAAAGTGGAGGGCCAATGAAGAAAAGGATCACTCACAAAGAAATGTATTGACACAGTGGAAGCAGCAATGGGCTCAAGTGTAGCAGTGATTGTTGGTTTGGCTCAGGACTGGGCATTGTTTCATTCTGTTGTGCATAGGGTCACTATGAGTTGGTATCACCATAACAACATCAACAATTTAATGGCAGGACTCTTGGTTTGGTACAAAAGGATCAGCACTGGACTGCAAACCACAAGGTAAGCAGTTCAAACCCACCACCCACTCCTCAAAAACTCTATACAGGGTCGCTATGAATTAGAACTGACTTGACAATATGATGGCAGGAGTCCTGGTATGACACTCTAGAATAAGCAGTGGCCCACAAGGTTGATTGGAATAGCAATGCTGGTAGTTCGAACTCACCAGTTGCTCCTTGGGAACCCTATTCAGAGCTGCAATGAGTTGGAATTGAGTTGAAGGTGCTTAACAACAACAACGTGACAGCTGGAACTGTGGTTGCATTAGCAGTCCCAGACCAAACGATTTTGTGGGAATCATATGGTCCACGGGCCAGACAGTCCCCACCTCTGCTTAAAGTGTTCAACAGAAAAGATGTCAGTTTGAGGACTAAGGAACACCTGACTCAAGCCAGGGTATTTTCAATCACCTCATATGTATATGGAAGATGGATAATGACTAAGGAAGACCATAGAAGAATTCATGGAGTCCTGCTGTGGCACTGCAGGATGATGTACTGGACAAAAGGTCAGTTTGAGCCATAAAGTTGGTGGTTCAAACCCAGCAGTCACTCCTCAGAAACCCTAGGCAGAGTCACCAGGAGTTAGAACCTACTCCGTGGCACATAACAACAAAACAATAGAAGAATCCATGCATTTAAATTATAGCGTTTGTGAAGGATATTGAAAGTAGAATGGAATGTCAAAGGACAAACAAATCTTTGTTGGAAGAAGCATAATCAGAATGTTCCTTAGAAAAAAGGATGGAGAAACTTGGTCTCTCATTCCTTGGCTATTTTATAAGAATGGAACAGTCCCTGGAGAAGGACATCATGCTGGGTAAAATGGCGGGTCAATGTTAAAGAGGAAGAACCCCAACAAGATGGATTGACACAGGGGCAGTAATAATGGGCTAAAACACACAACAATTGTGAAGATGTTGCAGGACCAGGCAGTGTTTTGTTGCATGTGTACAAGGTTGCTATGAGCTGGAACTAGCTGGACAGCACCTAACAACAACAACAACAACAACAATCTTTACCAAAGTCTATTGTTAGGTCTTTGTCCTGCAGAATTGTTGGGTGGGTTAGAACTGCCAAATTTTTGGTTAGCAGCCAAGACCTTGGTTTGGGCACCAGAAGCACTCTTTTTTTTTTAAATCATCTTTAAGCTCCCAATTTGAAAATGCAGATGCATTTGTGCCCATCTTGGTAACATCCACACAATTTGAGTGAATTACAAACCCAAACTGACTGAATGACAATAAGAAACGCTGCTTTCTTGTAAGCATTTCACATGATCATCTGTTCTTTTTTATTGCATATATATACATATATTCAATATTTTTCTATTTTAAGTATTTAAGGAAAGTATTCTAAAAAAAGACAAATAATAATGGTTGATTTAGAAATTCCACTTGGCCTTGTCTTTCTAAGATGTTTATGCACATGAACTACGTGGAGAGCTTATCTATTGCTTGTATATCTTCCTTAGCCAGTGTGATTTTATATGCAAAGAGTATAATGAGACCATATACCTTCCTGCACATTTTAAAGAATTATAAGCGTGTGCCTTGTTGTATGTTAACTGAAATATGGTGGCAGTAAATACCAAGAGAGAGCACTTAATTGCTTAAACCCTCATCCTGGCAGCAGTGAGACTTTCATAATTCTTGATAATATGCTTCTGATTACTTGTTGCCTCGGCGCCATATCTTAAGGACAAGTGTGAATGTAAGCATCTGCTTGCACTTA
Organism: Chrysochloris asiatica; assembly: GCF_000296735.1. Classification (NCBI taxonomy): domain Eukaryota; kingdom Metazoa; phylum Chordata; class Mammalia; order Afrosoricida; family Chrysochloridae; genus Chrysochloris; species Chrysochloris asiatica. The sequence continues at coordinate 18,402,910 of NW_006408539.1, forward strand.
TGGTCATATGTCATTTTATGAAAGTGAGCTATAAGCCAGTAGGATTAGGCTGGGGCTAAATAATGAAAAGTAATACATAAATATAAAATCAATGTTTTCTTTCTATTTCCTTAACACTGTGAAGCAAAACATTTTCAACCAACAGATGCCTTTGGTGATAAAACTAAGGTTGTTCAAAATTCTCCTAGCAGGTAACACTAGAACAATTATTTTTTAATCTAATAGAAATGACTTCAAGAGTAGTTGTTTTTAGACAGACAATGCAGTGAAAGGGTGATAAATCAAAGAGAATGTAAGAAAGAAAAACCTTCCAGAGACATTTTATCTATATTTTAAAATATTATTGTGTGATTTGACAGCATGTCTAGTGACTAAAGCCAGTATCCCAGGATCTACTGAAAGAGATGACAAATGGGAATGGGGTTTAGCAGTTGTGCGTTTACAAGATGGCAGTTTTCAGGATGCTAGAACCTCTTTCTGATTGCAGATGGAGGTAGGTTGCCTATGGAAACTCACACACATGCAATGCCATTTACTCAGCTGACACTGGAGAAGTATCATCTCCAGCCCTTCAAAGGGACATGGACTCTGATGGATGTCCTCTCACCTCATCTCTCTGAAACAAGAGAGCTAATATACCTGACTTAACAATAACAACTCACAGTAAAGATTGAAAGAGAGAATTGAAAAGCAGGATATAGATTTTTTTTCATCATACAATAGTAGTCAAAATGAACTGAGAACTTATTTTTGTTGTTTTCAGGTGCCATCGAGTCAGAACCGACTCATAGCGACCCCATGCACAGCAGAACAAAATAATGTCCGATCCTGGGCCAACCTCACTACCGCTGCCACACTTGAGTCCATCAATGATGCCACCTGGCTGATCCATCTCGTTAGGGGTCTTCCTCTTTTTCTTTGACCCTCCACCATACCCAGCATGACATCCTTCTCCAACGATTGTTTCCTCTGGACAATATGTCCAAAGTAGGAGAGACGAAGCTTAGTCATCCTGGCCTCCAAGGAGCACTCTGGCTGCACTTCTTCCAAAACAGATCTATTGGTTCTTTTGGCAGTCCATGGCACTTTCAGTATTCTCCTCCAACACCACAACTCAAAGGCATCAATTCTTCTACCATCTTCCTTATTCACTGTCCAGCTTTCGCATCCATATGAGAACTTATTATGAGTCCCAAATTATGCTGCAGATTTTATCTGAATTATTTTAACTACTCCTTACAAACAAACCTATGAAATTGTTGCTGTTACATGCTGTCAAGTCTTATAGTGCCCCTGTATGGGGTTTCTGAGGCACAGCTGATGGGTTTGAACCACCAACCTTGTGGTTTTCAGTCCAGTATTTATCCCATAGCACCACAAGCTCTATTACAATTATCATTCTGTTATCATCTCAGTTCATAAAAGGAGACTCTGAGGTGTTTAGGCACTTAGTCTTCAGTCAGACTGTTTATTTGATGGAACTTAGTGTATAATGAAGTTACATTATTAAAAGAGCAGATTCTTGATTAGAACACAAGCAAATTCAAGTCAAGTCAAGATGGCTGCTCACGAAGACAGCTACCACATGCTCTGTGAAACAAAAAAACTGCTTTTGAAATTACATGGTCTAAACTACTGCACTAGTTCTTCTTTTTTTAATAAGCAGTAGACCAGAGCTATTTAAGGTGGGGTTTGGAGAATTAAGATAGAATGTTGTTGTTGTTGTGAAGTGCTGTTGAGTTGGTTCCGACCTATAGCAAACCCGAGGGCAGCTGGTGAGCTTGAACTGCCAACGTTGTAGTTGAAATGGCTTTGTAGTCTGGCACATTAACCCAGGGTGCCACACCAGGACCCAGTAAATCTTCTTAACATTCTTATCCTTTAATTCCCATCCCCTCTCTTACCATTCTATGCATACGAAAATGAATGAGCCAAACCCATAAATCCCATAAAAGCGATCCTTAATCTGTCTCGTTTTCAGTGTGCTTATGGAAAAAAAAAAAAAAAAAAAAAAGGACCAATAGCTTTCAGTGAAATATGATACGGACTGAAGCGGAGAGCTCTGCACAATTTTCAGGATTTGGCTTAATCTGTCCATTTTGTTCATGAACAGGAAATACAGTTAAAGAAGTGAACTCATCCAGTATATAAACAATTCATAAGGTGAAAGTTTTTCTGGAAAATTGACCCATATTGCTATATCACCAATGTACCATTGTGTAACCATTGCCAAATTGTCATTTTAGTTCACTAAATTCCAGAATCACAAATAAGCAAAAGAAATACAGTGTTTGATGCTATATATCTAAAATATTCCACTACGTAAATTTCTTTTTTAGTTAAAAACAAACAAACAAACAACAACAACAAAAAAAACCCCACACTAATGTATTATCAATTTATCACATTTAGGAAAACCTATTAAATTGTATAATTTCACATTTCCTTATTGCAACCCCAAAGCTCAAACTCTTTGAGCTCAGTGAGAAATATCCATTACAAAATAGATTACAAGTTCTTGGTGTATTTCAAGTGCCTGCAATATGTTAAATAAATACAAAAAGTATCTGAAATGATGAATTATACATCAGCTGCCTTTGTGCCCTCATCCAATAATCGTAAAAGATGTCACACTGTTTTTGTTGAGCCTGGGCTTGGTCTCAACACCCTTTAACAACAATGTTAGAGGCAGAGATTAGATATTTATTGCCCTAAGTAGGAGGAGATGAAACTATTGTTTCATTCTACCTATGCACAAAGAACCTAAAGTATTCAATACTTACAGCACGGATTAGGAGAACAATTAATATACAATCAAATGTGGATAAATACTTAGTGGCGCTAGTTCCTTAACATCATAAACTTAATGCTGCTGATTTTTACATATGAAAATATTGAAATGATAAATGCCTTGTTGTATATATATGAGTGCATGTATATATGTGTACATGCAAGGGAGCAACCAAAAGTTCATGGAATATGGAATTAAAAGATAACTGAATTTTCCACAAAATTTTTGAAGCCCCCTCAGATATATATATATGTGTAGTCCTGGTATGGCACTGTGGGCTAATGCATCACACTGAAAAGTTGTTTAAACTGTAAGGTTGGTGGTTCAAGTTCACCAGCTGCTGCTCCTTGGACACCCTATACAGTGTAGCTATGGGTCGTAATCAACTCAATGGCACCTAACAACATATATGTTCCTCACAAATCGACTATCTGATTATCTTGTATTTTGCATATATGTTAGTGTTGTTAAATGACATATAGAGTTGGTACCAACTCATAGCAACCCTCTGCCCAGTCATGGGCCAATCTCACAAGCATTGCTATGCCTGAGCCCATCGCTCCCACTACTTTGCCAATCCATCTCATTGGGTGTCTTAGTCTTTTACTCCGACATTTCACTTTAACAAACATTATATCCTTCGTCAGTGACTGTTCCCATGTGCTAATATGTCTGAAGCAAGAGATATGAAGTCTGGCCATCCTGGCTTCCAAGTAGCATTCTGGCTTTACTTTTTCTAACACAGATCTGATTGTTCTTTGGCAGTCCATAATACTTTCAATATTTTCCTCTGACACCATTCAAATGCATCAGTTCTACCGTCTTCCTTATTCACTGCCCAACTTTCGCATGCTTACGAGGTTATTGAAAATACATGGCTTTTGACAGGCACACTTATTCCTCAAGCTGATATCTTTGCTCTTCAACACTTTAAAAAGGTCTTGTGCACCGGATTTGCCTAATGCAATACATTATTTGATTTCTTGATTGCTACTTCGATAAGTGTTGATGATTGATCCAAGAAAAATGAAGTATTTGACAATTTCAGTTTTTTTCTCCATTGATAAGAAAGGTGTTAATCAGTCCAGTGGCGAGGATTTTTGTGTGTTTTTTTGCATTGAGATGCAATCCATACCGAAGACTGTGGTCTTTGACCTTCACAATCATTTTGCCCATGGTGGTGGTGGTAATGGTGTGCTGCAGAGTCAGTTTCAACTCATAGTGACCTTGTATAGGATTTCTGAGGCTGTAAATATTCACAGGAGCAGAAACCCTCACCATTTTTCTACTGAACGACTGGTGTTTTCGAATTACTGACCTTGAGGCTAGTAGCCAGACTCATAACCACTATGTTACCAGACATCCCTACCCATAGAATCCTTCAATACCACAATTGAGATATGAATTTTTTCTTTAGTTACCTCAACTTGAGTAATCCTAAACCTCTTCTTCCCTTTTGGTTTTGTAATTCAAGGTCTTTGCATATTTCATTGTAATATTTGACTTGTCTTCTCGAGCTGACCTTTGAAAATTTCTGTTCAGCTCTTGTGTCTCCTTACTTCTTCCATTTGCTTTAGCCACTCTGTATTGGAGAAGAATTTTCATTCTCTTCTGAAACCTATTTTGTCTTTACCTTTTTTCTTATCTTCTTAATGACCTTTTGCTTTCTTCCTGTATGATAGTCTTCATGTCCTCCCACAACTCTTCTGGACTTCAGTCTTTAGTATCCAATGCCGTATCAAATCTGTTCTTGAGATTATCTTGAAATTTAGGTGGGATAGATTCAAGGTCATAGTTTGGCTCTCAAGGATTTGTTTTCATTTTCTTCAGCTTCATCCTGAATTTGTATAGGAGCAACTGGTAGTCTGTTCCACAGTCTTCTCCTGGCTTTCTTTCGGCAGATGATATGGAACTTTTCTACCACCTCTTTCCACAGATGTAGTTAATTTATTATCTGTGTGTTCCATCCAGTGAGGTCCATGTATATAGTCATATTTTTTGTTGTTTAAAAAGGTATTTGCAATGAAGAAATCATTGGTCTTGCAAAATTCTAGCATGTGATTTACAGCATTGTTTCTATCGCCAAGGCCTCAGGCTGGGGACACAGGATTTAGGGAGGGAGAGGAGCTGTTTCCTGAGGAGGAGGGGGAGGGGGCAGGCCTGTGGGGTATATCCTTTGGTTATTTGATGATGCATGGAGGGGATTGTAATCAAATGCAATAGGATAATGTGAAGCTGAAGTGGGACAGAGGCAAATAATGATGTATGCAAAACCTTATTTTCTCACTATTAATCCTTACTCTTTGTTTCCAACCTCTGCATTACCATTGCCAGTAATTATCTATACATCTTGATTGCATGCTTTATCATTTCATACTGAAGAAGTTGGTAGGATTCTTCAGTTTCATCATCACTGGCTTTAGTGGTTGGTTGGTAAATTTGGAATAGCACTGGCATTAATTGGTCTTCCTTGTAGGCATGTGGATATTATCCTATCACAGACAGCATTGTACTTCATGACTGATCTTGATTTGTTCATTTTGATGATGCCATTCCTCTTCAACTTTTCATTCCCGGCACAGTAAATCATGTGACTGTCAGTTTCAAAATGGCCAATACCAGTCCCTTTCAGCTCACTAATGCCTAAGATATTGATGTTTATATGGCCCACTTCATTTTTGAAAAATTTCCAATTTTTCTAGATTCATACTGCATGCATTCTGTGTTCTGATTATTAATGGATATTTACAGCTGTTTCTTCTCATTTTGAGTTGTGTCCTGTCAGTAAATGAAGGTCCCAAGGGCTTTACTCCATTTGTGTCATCACAGTCAACTCTACTTTCAGATGGCAATTCTTTCTGGGTTGCATTTTCAGTGTCTTCTAAACTGAGGGTCTCATCTTATGCCACTATATCTGACAGTATTCTGGTGTTCTTCATCATGTTTCAGTATTCAGTAATCTGATGCTTACAGTACCCACTGCTGTTCATAAGGTTCTCAGTGACTAAATATTAGGAAATAGTCTGTCTGTCCTTCTTCCTAGTCTGTCTTTCTCTAGAAGTACAGCTGAAACCTAGCCACGGTGGGTGACCTTGCTGGTATTTAAAATAACCATGGCATAACTTCTAGAATCACAGAAAAGCAAAAGCCATCAGAGTATGACAAATTGACAGATGAATGGTTGGTGCACATATTACAACACTAAAATTCTGCTATCCAATTTTTTTGCAAATAAGAAGGCCATGTGGCTTCAGAATATTTCCTTCTCCATGGAAAGTTTCCAGGAAGGCTCCATCTGCTCCCTCCTGCAAGCAAGGGTGCCACTTCCAATGTTGTGATAGGCTACCTTCCTCGATCGGCACAGTTTCTGGGCACCTACTCTGAGTTCTTATTTCATATGATGCCTAAGAGCTACAGCTCAAAATTGCTGTGGGAGGAAAGGTTGGAAAAAGGAGAAGTATGTGATAAATGTATCTAAGTTTCAAGACAGAGCAAAGGGAACCAAACTATGCCTGGAGCCTCCACTATCCCGTGCAAGGCCAGGCTGATCGCACCATATGAGGAAACCACTGCCTTGATGACTCACCCGGTCCTGGGCAAAACAGGCTCCCTGATCTTGAAAGCTAAACTTGCATGAGTGCTAGAGGAGCTCTAGAGGCAACTTCACAAGAAACACCACCCCAGCCCAGGAGGAAACTGTCGTGGTCAAATCCTGGGCCTACTAGTCACATAGCCTAGATTTATCCAGTTTTTCCTTCTACAAATCTCTTTTTCTGCAGAGAGTAAACCATATCATCTGAGGTGTTATTATTACTATCATCACATTTTCTAAATTTAAAAACTCAAGAAAATGGAAGGTCTTAAAAGAGAAAAAAAGTTTGCCAATTTTGCATAATGCCAATTTTGACATAATGCCCTTGTGTTTGGGAACTTAGCATGCACCATGTCAGTAGGTGAGGAGAAGGAGCATATAAATATGAAAACATTTACTATTGTCATATACACAATAGCAAAATTTATATATACACATACAAGTACACACACACACACACACACAAACTTGCTGGCCGAAAGCAAAATGATATAAGTTTTCACCTGCTGGTAGCAAAGAAAGAAGACTTAAAATACATGAAAGACCATAGCCTTCAGTATACATTGTAATTCAGTGTAAAGAAAAGAAAAAAAGAATCCTCACAACTGGGCCAACCAAGAAAATGATAATTGGAGAAAATATTGAACTTGTCAAATACACATAAGGAAGGTGGTAGAAGAATTGATGTATTTGAGTCATGATGTTGAAGAAGTATATTGGAAGTACCATGGACTCCCAGAAGAAACAAATCTGTATTGGAAGAAGTACAGTTAGACTGCTCCTTAGAAACCAAAATGTCAAGACTTCATCTCTCATACTTTGGATAGGCTATCAGGAAGAACCAGTCTGTAAAGCAGGACATGGTGCTTGGAAAAGTGAACAGTCAGGAAAAAAAAAAAAAAGGAAGATCCCCAATGAGATGGATTGGCACAATAGCAGCAGCGATGGACTCAAGCATATCAACAATTGTGAGGATGATTCAGAACTAGGCAGTGTTTTGTTGTGTGGAGCATAGAGTCCCAACGATTCAAAACTGACTCCACAGCACCTAACAACATTTACATATGTATGTGCATGTATACACGTCCTTATTGTTAGGTGCTGTCAAGTTGGTTCTGACTCATAGTGACCGTTATGAGATTTCAAAGGAATGACTGGTGGGTTTGAACCTTTAACCTTTCTCTTAGCAGTCCAGTGCTTATTCTACAGGGCTACACCTGGACTAGTTCATACTCTCTCTCTTTTTCTATTAAATTTCTTATAATAAAAAATGAAATTTTGACATATATATATATATACATATATATAGAGAGAGGAAACTTTGGTTTCAACATCTTAGATATTCCAGTTTTTAGACACAAATGGAACATTATTTGCAAAATTGTTTCCTTTGATAAAGTAGTTTATTGTCATTAGGTACCTTTGAGTCTCTTTTGGCTCATAGCTACTCTATGTATCACAAACAAAATGCTACCTTGTCCTATATCATCCTCAAAATATTCCTATATTGGAACCCATTTTGCAGCCCCTATATCAATTCCTCTTTTCCGCTCATTCTCCACTTTACCAATCATGATGTCCTTCTCCAGGGACTGGTGACTTCTAATAACATAAACAAAGTATTTGAAAGGAATTCTTGCCATCCTTGCCAAATACTATGACTTGGATATCATGTAATTCTCTATGCTTCTATTCATCTTCAGTAGCAGCTGAAATGGACTGGTATTGACCATTTTGAATTTGACAATCACAAGATTTGTTATTCCAGGAAGGACAAACTAAAGAGGAAAGGTTATAAAAAAGAATATTTCAAGATCTGTCTTGAAGTGTAACGCTATTTGTGATAGGATAATATCCACATGCATACAAAGAAGACCAGTCAATTCCACTATTATTTAAATTTATGTACTAACCACTAACATCAGCGATGATGAAATTGAAGAAGTCTACCAAATTATTCAGTGTGAAATTGATGTAACCAGGGTTTATTGAAAATTCCTAGTGATTGGAATTCAAAAATTTAAAACAAAGAGGGAGGGTCAGCAGTTCAAAAACATGGTCTTAGTGATAGATAAAATGCTGGGGATTCCATAATAGACTTTTGCCAGACTAATAACGTAGTTGTTGGAAATACCTTTTTTAAATAACATAAAAGATGGTTATACACATGGACTTCATCAGATGGAATACACAGAAATAAATTTGACAATATCACTGGGAGGAGACAATAGAAAAACTCCATATCGTCAACTGAAACCAGATCACAGGTAAACTGTGGAACAGACCATAAATTGCTCATGTGCAAGTTCAGGCTGAAGTTGAAGAAAATTAAAACAAGTTCATGAGAGCCAAAATAAGATTTGAATTTACAGATCATCACAAGAACATAGGGGATGTTCGTGAATGACCAAAGACCAGAAGAGTTGTGGGATGCTATCAAGAACACCATACAGGAAGGGGGAAAAAAAGGTCACTAAAAGGGAAAGAAAGAAAGAAAATACCAAAACGGATGTCAGAAGAGACTCTGAAGCTTACTCTCCAGCATAGAGATGCTAAAGCAACTGGAAGAAGTGAGGAATAGCTGAACAGAAAATTTCAAAAAGCAGTTTGGGAAGACAAGTCGAATATTATAATGAAAGGTGCATAGACCTGGAGTTAGAAAACCAAAAGGGAAGAACACATTCAGAATTTCTTAAATTGAAAGAACTAAAGAAAACAATTCAAGTCTTGACTTTCACTATTGAAGGATTCTGTGGGCGAAATATTGAATGATGCAGAAAGCATAAAAAGAAGATAGAAGGAATACACAGAATCACTGTACCAAAAAAAAATTATATATGTTCAACCACTTCAAAAGGTAGCATACGATCAAGAGCCAATACTATTGTAGGAAGGAGTCCAAGGTGTACTGGAGGCATTGGGAAAAAAACAGGTTTGGGGAATTGATTGAATATAAGTTGAAATATTTCAACAAAGTGATGTTGCACAGCAGGCACCCACTCATCTATGCCAAGACATTCCTGGGACAACTACCTGGTCAACTGATGGGTAGGTATCCATATTGGTGCCTAGTCTAAAGTGAGGTCATCCAACAAAATGTGGGCATCCTAAAACAATATCTTCAGTATCTCATGCAAGAAAAATTTGCTGAAGATAATTAAAAACCAGCTGCAACAGTATATTGATAGGGAACTGCCGAGGTTCAAACCAGATTCAGATGAGGAAGTGGAATAAGGGACATAATTGCTAACATCATATGTATCGTGACTTAAAGCAAAGAATACCAGAAAGATGTTTACCTGTGCTTTATTAGGTATGCAAAGGCGTTAGATTGTGTGGCTCATAACAAGCTATGGGCAACATGGCAAGATTGAATAATCTGGGACACTTACTTACCTGTGCTCCTGATGAAACTTTATATAGACCAAGAGGCAATCGTTTGAACAGAACAAGCAACACTGAGTGGTTTAAAATCAGGAAAGGTGTGTACCATCACACTTATTCAATCTGTATGCTAGATTGTTGTTGTTAAGTTCCTTCAAATCGGTTCCAACTAACAGAGACCTGTGAAGGGTTTCCAAGGAGTGGCTGGCGAAGTTGAAATGCCCACCACATTGCAGTCCAGTGCATCATCCCACAGCACCACAGCAGGATTCTGAACAAATAATTAGAGAAGCTTAATTATATGAAAGAGAACATGGCACCAGGATTGGGGGGGAAATTATTAACAACCTGCGTTATGCACATGACACAACCTTATTTCCTGGAAGCAAAGAGGACTTGAAATACTTACAAATAGAGATTTAAAAGACTACAATACTCATTATCAATACCATCTCAAGGTAAAGAAAACCAAAATTGTCACAACTAGACCAACAAATTACATCTTAGTAAGAGGAGAAGAGATTGAAATGATCAAAAACATCAATTTGCTTGAATCCACAATCAACACTCATGCAAGAATCAGTCACAAAATCAAATGACATATTGCATTTGGTAAATCTGCTGTGAAAGACTCTTTAGAGTGTTAAAGGAATCTTGGTATGGCACCATAGGTTAAGCACTAAACTTCAAGGTCAGTTTGAACTGTGAGGTTGAAAGTTCAAACTCACCAGATGCTCATTGGAAACCTGTATAGGGTCACTATGAGTTGGAATCAACTTAAGGACACTTACCATTAACAACAACAATGTGCTAAAGAGAAAAGGTGTCAGTGTGAGGACTAAGATGAGAATGGCTTAAGCCATGGCATTTTCAATACCCTCATATCATGAGAAAATTTGACTTTGAATAAGGAAGACAGTAGAAAAAACAGATACATTTGAACTATGGTGCTGAACAAGAATATTGAAGGTACCATGGTAAATCAGAAGAACAAACAAATCTCTCTAAGTACAACTAAATCTTAGTACAACTAGAAAGCTCCTTAGAAACAAGGAAGAAAAACTTTCGTCTCCCATTCTTTACATTAGTCCCTGGAGAAGGACATCATGCTTGGTAAAATGGAGGTTCAACAACAAAGGGGAATCCCCATCAAGATGGATTGACGCGTTGTCAGCAACAATGGGTTCTAGCATAACAACTATTATGGGATGGCACAGTGTTTAGTACTATTGTGCTAGGGCTGCTATGAATTGGAATCAGTTGGATAGCACCTAACAACACAAATATTTCAATATTCAATATTCTGGTGCTATCTGACAGTGTCCCACTATTTTTCAATGTGCAGTGGAAATATTTTAAAATGTGGTTTATATTTTTTTCAACTCTCCAGTTAATGTTTTTTCTCCATGTGGAATTCTATAGAATGCATTTTAAGAAATACTGTCTTTGTTAATGTTCAATGGTTCATTTGACTTTCTGGCTTGATGCTCAGGGGTTCAAGTTTGTCCATATACAGGAATGGAGCCATGTCTTAGTCTTAGTAATAGAGTTTCCTAGTCCATATCCTAAGACCAGGGCTTTGAACTGGTTTGAACCAATTCAGTCATGGCTAAAGCAGTGAAAATGGACCAGACTAAATTTTTGTAAAATGTAGGTGTACCAAAAGCATAACTGGAACAGGACAAACGATAGGTCATGCACGGAATTGAAAGATATAGAAGAGGTATAGTGAACCCTTTAAGAGCCTCGTGCAGGAGATTAGATTATTACTAGGACTGTGTAGAGAAACACATTCAAAACAGGTGGTTCGTCACCATCTTTAAACTGGAGAACGTTGCTTCTAATCCTTTAATCCAAGACTCTTGGTTACTATGTTATATGCACACGTGTTTTCTAAGAGGGACATTTACTGTCCAGCAAGGCATAGACTGTAAATTTACCATTACAGTTGTCATTCTCTTATACTCACATTTTTCAAATCCAAGTCCATTATATATTTGCTTCATTGGCCATGGCTGAACTGGGAAGAATCGGTTAGAAGCCCACGTAAAATTAATCTGTGATATCGGAATGCCAATAATTGAATTAACAATGAGAAATATGAGAACTCTAACTGCCAGTGGACAAAGCATAGTCCTCTGAGTAATACATCCTCTTCCTATTGATGGGCATTGTTGTTGTTGTTGTTAAGTGCCGTAGAGTCAGTTCTGACCCATAGTGACCCAGCATAGGGTTTCAAAGGAGTGACTGGTGAGCTTGAACCACCAAGCTTGTAGTTCAAATGGCTTTGCTGTCTGGTGCATAAACCCACAGCGCCACAGCAAGACTCCATTAGGGGAAAGCAAATTATAATTGGAAGACTAGTTGCTGAGCATGAAAACAAAACAAAAAAGGTATAGGAAGGAAACACTAGGGTTCAAATGAGTAGCACCATTGTATCAAAATAGTCAGTTCCACAAAGTACTCTTGCATTTAGCAAAAAACAAGGTACATCTTTCATCCAAAGTATATTTCTCCTTGGACAGTGATTTAAGTAACATTGCCGAACTGCTATCCATCATTAACCTTTACCTTTTGTGAATTTTGGTTCAATTTTTATGGTTGACAACTCCCTTACTTATCAGGGAAATAATTTTTCATTAGATAACTTTTCAGTCTTGCTGCCCAATGAACTATTCATGCATTCTCTCTTTTTATGATAACTTTGTATAACTTTGTATATCTTTGCTCTGACAGTAAGTTTGTTTGGGGATATAGTAAGTTTGTGGCACTGGCAAGTCTGATTATAACTTTGCAGGAGGAAAATAAAGATGTGAGACTCAAGAGCTAGACTGAAAAATTAAACATATATTGGAGTGTCTGTATAGGCAGAGTTCAAAGCTGTAAAAAGGGATGAGATTGTCAATAGAAATAACAGAACAGATAAAAATATATACTAAGAGTAGAATGTTGAGAAAGACTTATGTTTAGTAAGTTTGAAGGGAAAGAGAACCCTAGAATAGTAAGAGACAGACTAGAGAGACATAATTCTGTAGAATTTTGCATTTTGAGACAATCTCTCTCTCTCTCTCTCTCTACCTACTTATCTCTATCTATCTATCTATCTATCTATCTATCTATCTATCTATCTATCTATCATCCTGGTGTGGCACTGTAGGATAAGCACTGGACTGCTAACTACTAGGTTGGTGGTTCAAAATCACCTGACACTCTAGAAACCATATGAAGGGTCACTATGAGTCAGAACTGGCTTGATGTCACTTGACAACAACAACAAATCTATCTACCTACCTATCTACTTACCTGCCTTTCTATCTATCTCATCTTTCTAGCTTCATTCTTTCCTTTCTCTCTGTCTTTCATCATTTATCTATCCATTTGTTCATTCAGTCATCCACCCATCCATCCATTTATCCATCCACCCAAATCTTTTCTTTTAATTGTTGTTGGTAGAGAATGCCACCTGAAGTCCCCAGAGAGGACTTGGAAGAATATCCTCATGGTGGTGAGATGAGGAGGCACGTCTCTCTATTTGATGATTGGAGGTCAGACTCAATTCAGAATATTCAAGGGAGCTCCCAGGGCACTGGTATCTTTTACACATGCAAATGCAAGGAACAAGTCACTTTACAAAAATTTTCTGGTCTAGCAGCTATTTTTCTTCTTTATACCTCTGTCTTTTGGAGCAAGTTTATCAGAATGGAAGAAAGGCAGAAAATTGCACAGAAATCAAGAGGCCAAGGAGGGTCCTGAAAGAAACATGTCTGAGATAGCTTTTGAGATTCTACAGTACTTAAAATTGAAAACAAACAAAAAACTTTGAGAGATTGGTATATTCCTGATTGAGCACAGGTAGCAGAAGGTGGTCTTGTGTTTTCAAAGGAAACATACTATGAGAGGGTCTTGACCCTAACACAACTTAAGGCCCAAGAGGTCTAGGGGTCCCGCCATCCCTCCAGATTCAGTCAACCCAGCATTGCTTGTACTTTGTAAATAATGTCTGTGCAGCATGGGTTAACTGAGCAAGGTTGAAAACACTAGGGAAAGAATTGGATTTGTCTGAGCATCACTCCGCTGAGATATGCAGAGCCCCTGTTATTTTTCTACTTGATATTTGCAAGTCAGGTTGTGTCCAAAGGTCTTCAGGGTACCTGAGGGATCTTCAGGTATAACAACAGGACTTGGGAGAGAGGCATTTGACAAGACTCAAGTGTGATTACAACAGTAAAGTAAACAATGAAATAACTGTCTATATTGGGTCCATAAGATCTGGCAAAATCCACACTAGTTATAACAGTGCTGTGTCATATGACCAAGAGAAGAAAAGCTTAACAAGGACTAATGTTCTCTGGGGCCATTTTTGTACAGTTGTAGGAAAAATGAGACTGAAGGAAATAGAGGGTTTCTTTTTTAAAACTTAAAAGACAATGCTGGAATGCAATAGAGATGGTTTCTCAGAAAAACTATATTGCAAGAGATTAGGTAACAAGCAGTGAGGGAGACTAGAACTCTAACACTCAGAGACAACTCTTTGTTCTGTTCTAATGACTGCCTCTTGGTCTATATACAGGTTCCTCATGAGCACAATTAGCTGTTCATAAATACCCCTCTTCACAATATTAACCACAATTTGTTATGATCCCCATAGTTGAATGCCTCTGGATAGTTAACAAAGCACAAATAAACATATTTCTAGTAGTCTCAGCTTTCAGTCAGACCTATCTGACATCAACAATGATATCCCTCCTTCCACGTCTTTGGAATATGGCTTGAATCTCTGGTAGCTGCCTGCCCATGTATTGCTGCAACCGATTTTGAATTATCCTTAATAATTTTCACTTGTATTGATATTAATGAATCAAATAATAATGACTTCCACATTCTGTTGGACCATCTTTCTTTGGAATCAGCACAAATATGGATGTCTCCTGATGGGCTGGTCAGGTAGCTGCCTTCCACCTTTCTTGGTATCCATGAGTGAGAACCTCCAGTCGCTGTATGAGTTAGCCCACTTACTCTTTGTGTTTCTTGTTTCCATTCTTCCTTCTTTCCTAATTCTTCTGAGCTTTTCCCTTGGGTAAATGTTCCCCTTTTGATCTCAAATGAATGGTTGATCACTTTAAGGTGTGCTTGCCTCACTAGTGTTATTGCTCCCCTTTGAAAATATTTTGCTTTCTTGTGCCCTAGCTTTGGGTTCTGCTGATAATACTTCTCCAGTGTCTCGGCTCTCTGTCTCTGGGCTGAGGAAGTTCAGTGTGCAGGGATCTGAAGGTCCAAAGGACACATTCCACTTCTGACTTTCTTCACTTCTTAGTGAGACTCTCCTTCCTGCTTCGGAGACAGCCCATTTTATACCCATGCCAAGGTTTCAAGTTTTTCAATTATAGTAAGATCTGTTAATATCCACAGCAGAATCATGTCATTCTGTCAGTATTTTTTCCCACCTTCTTGTACCCAGACTATCAAGGAGCTCTGGTAGTGTAGTGGTTACGAATCAGGCTATGAACCACAAGGTCAGCAGTTTGAAACCACCAGCTGTTCTGAGGGAGAAAGATGAGGCTTTCTGCTCCCGTAAAGATTTATAGCCTCAGAAACCCTGTACAGGGTCGCTATGAGTCAGAACCAACTCCACGGCACACAACAACAACAACATCAAGAAAAGAGTCACTTGGTGGGAGTTACAAAGACTCAGCCTAGCAGAAACGTATTAAATAGTTCACTACATCACACCTATCAAAACAGTATTTAAATTGGAGTTCAAAAGCCCACGTTATTTTCACTACACTGTAATGATTCCTAAGAAGCCTGGAGGCATAGCGTTGAAATGTCCATAGATGGAGTAAAACTGAGTAATTTGGGGCAGGAGGCTTGCTTGCAGAGTGAGTAACCTGCAGGCATTTCATTGAGTGGGCTAATTTTGCTGACCCACAGAATTAGAACTGAGAGCCTTTAGATTTGGACTTATGGTGGAGTGGTGTGTCCTATGGGCATTTATCAACAGCCTTAAAAGAGTTTCTAACATTGGCTGGGCAGAGCAAGGCCTGTCTGCAGTCATGACTGGAATAACAGTGCCTTGAGCTTTTCTGACCCTGAAATGTAACGTGTCAACGTCCCTAATAAACACCATAACTGTGAGCATGGTTTCTGAGTTCTGTGTGGCCATTGCAATGAGTAGAGAGGATTGTGGGAGGAATGGCTTGGAGTGTCACACTGTTTACAGCTCGTATATACAATAGAGTGGGACTTCCACAAGGCACAGGGAAGACAGAAGTCAGTTTTCTAAATTAACCAATAGAAGAGGATCATGATTTTCCTTCTCCTGGTAGATACAATGGTGATAGTGTATAGTGTCCTCAACTGGTTTCTGACTCATAATGATCCTGTATAGGATTTCTGAGGAGTGGCTGGTGGGTTTGAACTGCCAAACTTGCAGTTCAAACCAACCTTGCAGTCCAGCACTTAGCTTCCAGCTCTGCACCAGTATAATAAAATTCCTTTATTTCAAAATATATCTTTAAACCTTAAGAATTTTGTTAGTCTACTACTATTCCAAAAATAAAGTTCATTTAAAAAAATACTTGTAAGAAATATTTAATTTAGTTTCAAAAAAATTTAAGTAAAATTTTGTGTTTTGCATGTCAAAGAACTGAATTAGCCTAAGTATAGAAGAGAATTCCTTGTAGATTTTAAAGCTTAACTGTTGTCACTGGTAAGTGCCATAGAGTGGGTTCTGATCCCTAGCAACCCTGTATAGGGTTTCCAAAGAGTGGCTGGTGAGTTGAAACTGCCTCTTGTGCTTCAACCAAACTGCCTCTTGTGGTCCCAGGCTAATCCTGCAACCACACCAGGACTTCATTACTTGGCAATACCAGCCTTGAGACGCATTGCTAGGAATCAATTAGTTCAACTGCCATGTTTTTAAAAGTAAAGAGGGAGAAGCAAAAGCATTGAGTGGCTGTCTCTGTTTTACTCAGTTTAAAAGAACTTGAGGCAAATTTGAGAACCAAGGGCCACTGAATTCTAGTCTACTGCATGCACATCACTGAATTAGGCTTCAGATATTTAAGGGTTTGGATGTTATTCTTTAATATGTAAGATTAAATCTTTATTCCTTAAACTCTCTTTTTTATGGTTCAGGATACAAATGGTATGTAGACAAAGCACTAGGTTTGATTTTGGTAACAAAACAATACTTGTTTATTGGTGTTGATTTTAATATTTCCATATCTGAAACATTTTCTTTCAAAAATGCATAATCACATGCAAAGCATAGTGATTTTTCCTTGACTAGTTTTCATCATGATTGGAGTACCTTTTCAAAATTCTGGAAGTACATTTGAACCCTGTCAGAAATAAATGAACAACCTCAATTGAATACTTTAGTCTCTCTTTTTAGCTCTTTGAATTAGATTATCCCTCTTTGCAACTTTCAACTCAAATGGAAAAAGCCACAGGAGATGCATCCAAATTGTTAATAGAAGTGCCTGATTCGGATACAATTGTGCAAATGTTCCTAACATTGTATTAAAAATAAATTGACTTTGTAAGATATATTGGAATTTTTGTGCAAATATGCTATTAAGCATATATAACAGGGATTGTCCATTTAAAGTTAGACATTCTTTAACAATGTATGATTTTATATTTATGACTTTAATTGTATAATTATATAATAATACAAGACTAAATTATTTGATGATGGTTTTATTTGCATGTTCTTTTTTTGTACATAGTTAGGAATAAAGAGGGATTTTAGCCTAAGAATGCTGAATATGGTATAAATTGAATCTAGATGGCTATCACTAAAGAATCTATGCTGTGGGTTAATGCACTGGACTGCAAAGTCCATTTGATCTGAAAGGCCAGTGGTTCAAGCTCACCAGCTGCTCCTTGGAAACCCTATACAGCGTTGCTACTGGTAGGAACCAACTTGGCAGCACTTAACAAAAACAATTCTAATTGCTGGGAGCATGATGGCTCTGTAGGATAAGCAGTGGATTTTGAACCATAGGTGACAGTTTCAGCCCACCAGCCTCTCCAAGGGAGGAAGATGAGGCTTTCTGCTCCCACAAAGATTTACACCTCAGAAACCCTAGGCAGGATCACTAGGAATGGGAAGTGACTTGATGGCATTTATAACAACAACAATCCTATATTTTTTTCTATTGATGTTTACTTTGGAGACATTATTATTAAATTGCTTTACCAACTCTGATTATATCAAGAATTTCTGTCCATTTCAACATATAAACTGATATCAATAAATGGAATATTATATAAATCAGTATTTAAACTGCTAAAAGAAAGATTTGTGAAGTTAAATTTCAGAGTTTATAGCTATTCTTATCAATATTCATTGATTCAATATGTATTTTTGCCATTGGGTAGGTTTTTTTTTTTTTTTTTTTTTGTAGATTTAGCATCAGATTGTATCATGGCCTTAAATTTCACATAATGATAAGATTTAAGTGAATATAGGTTATTGTATTTCTGATGCATGATCTCATTTTATTTTAAGGAGTGCATATATGTATGCATGATATCCATACCTATCTATCCTTTCCTGCTTATGATCATCAAGGACATAAAAAATGCATCCAACACAATATTGTTGTTGTAATTGTTGTTAAGTGTTGTCAAGTTGGGTCTGACTCATAGATAAACTGTATAAAATTTCCGAGGAATGACTGGTAGGTTTGAAAGGCCAACCTTTTGGTTAGAAAGCCAGTGCTTACCCTATAGCATCACACCAGGACTCCAACAGAATATTGCTTATAGTAGTTTAATAATATCACACACTTGAAAAAAATTTAAAGGGATCTTGTGGAAAAGGTTGACTTGGTGCTATAAATCAAATAAAAAATTATTCCATTTGTTTTAAGGCTAACCTGAGAAATTAAAATTGATGCAATTGTAAAGTATGAGGACTCAGTTGCGCCTGACCCACGCCATGGTATTTTCAATAATTTCATATGCATGCAAAAGTTTGACAGTGAGTAAGGAAAACCATAGAAGATTTGATGCATTTGAGTTATGGTGTTGGAGGAGAATATTGAAAGTGCCATGGATTGCCAGAAAAACCAACAGATCTGTTAGAAGAAGTGCAGCCAGAGTGCCCCCTGGAGGCCAGGGTGGCCAAACTTCATCTATCATACTTCAGACATCTTGTCAGGAGGGACCAGTCACTGGAGAAGGATATCATGTTTGGTAAGGTGGAGAGTGAGCGAAAAAGTGGAAGACCTCCAGCAAGATGGATTGGCAAAGTGGCAGCATCAATGGGCTCAAGGACGGCAACAGTTGTGATGTTGGCCCAGGATCAGGCAGTGTTTCGTTCTGTTGTGCATAGGGTCAGTACTGACTCGATAGCACTTAACAACAACTATGTTCCAGTCCCCTTACCATATATTTTTCATATGTTATTTTGTTTAATCTTCCCAACTTTGTTAAGTTGACCTCATTTCTATATTTGATGGCAGAAGAATTGAGATTTAAACAGGTAAACTAACTTGCTTAAAGAGATGACCAAATGAGTGATACAATTCAGGATCTAAGCCCATGTGTGTTTGCCTAATGAATCAACCAACACTTCAATTTCATAAAAGTAACTCATTTTATATGCTAATAATATAAATGCTCAGTGTGAGATGATTATTTTTTCCTATTTAATTTTTTATTAAATGATTGTTGTACCATTGTTTTTGCAGTTAGGTACTGTCTGCTTGGTTTGGACTCATAATAACACCACATACAACAGAAGGAAACATGGGACAGCTCTACACCCCCATCCTCACAGTCATTGTTATGTTTGAGTCCAGTTATTGTAGCCACTGTTTCAACCCATCTCATTGAGGCTCTTCTTCTATCTTGCTGACCCTCTAATTTATTAAATATCATGTATTTTTCCAGGGGCTGGTCCTTCCCGAAAATATGTCCAATATACATATGATAAAGTCATGCCCTACTGTATCCTAGTAGACTCCTAGTGTGGCATTGTAGGATCAGCACTGGACTGTGAACCACAAGGTCGGCAGTCCAAACCTTATAGAGGCTTGCTATGAGTTGGAACTGACCTAACAATATTTAACAACCGCTTTCTTTCCTAAACAACATTCTGGATTTTTTTCTTTAAACACTCAAAAACTTTCTAAAACCTGAAGCATTTTCAAGATCAGAGATCCTTCTTTGGTTTGGTGGGAAAGAAGATCCGAGATGTAAAATTAATGAATGTCAAAATAGCCTAAGTGTAAATGAAAAAAAAAAAAAAAAAGAAAGAAAACAATTATAATACTGGGCAAAAAAAAGTGTCAAGCTAAAGAAAAAAGTATTGATACCTGGAAAAAAAGTAACCAAGGCTGTATTTATTTGCACATGGCTATTACAGAAATAAGGAGCTCTGGTAGCTTAGTGGTTATGAATTGGGCTGCAAACTACAAGGTCAGCAGTTTGAAATTACCAGTTGCTCCGCAGGAGAAAGATGAGGCTTTCTGTTCCTCTAAAGATTTACAGCCTCTGAAACCCTGTTCAGGGTAGTTATGGGTTGGAACTGACTTGATGGCACTTAACAACAACATTACAGAAATAGGAATCCTGGTGTGGCACTGTAAGGTAAGCACTAGTCCGTAAGTTCAGTTTGAACCACAAGGTCGGCGGTTCAGACCCACCAGTCACTCATCAGAAACTCTACACAGAGTTACTATAAGTCAGAACCAACTGGTAGGCACCTAGCAATAACAATTATAGACGTAAGAAACTCAGGTGATACTGTCTGATAAAATTGGACTGCTAACTGAAAAGTCAGTGGTTCAAACCCACCAGACGCTTCTTGAGAGAAAGATGAGGCTGGCTGTTCTGATAAAAATTTAAAATATTGGAAACTTTATACAAGGTCGCTATGAGTTGAAATCTATTCATTGCCTGTGGGTTGGGTTGATTTTTGTTTTGTTTTTTTTTCTGCAGAAGTGAAGGAACCCTGATGGCACAGTGGGTAAGGTCTCAGCTGCTAATCAGAGAGTTGGAAAAAGATGTGGCAACGTGCTTCTGTCAAGATTCACAGCTTTGGAAACTCTAGGGGCTGGATCTCCTCTGCTGTATGGTCTCCATCAGTCAGACTTGGATTTGGTTTGGTTTCTTTAAGCAGAAGTGGGGAAGCATGAGCTGCCTCACGTTATTGCACCTATATATTTGTAGTTACTTAGAGAAGATTCTACAAATCTGAGAGCTTATGACATATCACAACAACTGTGTAATAACTATCAGTTCCAACTTATAATGACTTTACATACAACACAATGAATCCTTGTCTGGTCCTAGATCTGCTGAATCCTGTCCACCGTGGGCAACTCTGCTGGTATTAAAATACTGGTGGCATAACTTCTAACATCACAGCAACACACATGCCACCAAAGTACAACAAAGTGAAAGATGACAAACAAAGCAGTGGAAATAAATGAACAAACAAACAAATGTGTGTGTGTGTGTATATATGTCAGGAGAGAACAGTCGCTGGAGAAGGATGTCATGCTGGGTAAGATGGAGGGTCAGAGAAAAAGAGGAAGACCCCCAATGAGATGGATCAGCCAGGTGGCATCAAGTGTGACAGCGGTGGTGAGGTTGGCCCAGGATCGGATATTGTTTCGTTCTGCTGTGCATGGGGTCGCTATGAGTTGGTTCCAACTCGATGGCACCTGACAAGAACAATATATATATATCCCTAATACTACTTCCATAGGGAAACAAAGTAAGAAACAATCACTAGAAGAAGAGCTGACGTTATAAGAAGAGACTTCAATGTGAACAATGTGAAGCGTATTAATAAATGCCCCATGAGCTCCCAGTAAAAGCAAGGTGTCAGGCCATTTTCCGAAGGCTGTTCCTCTTTTCTACTTTAGGTTCCTGTACCACTTTTCAAGTGGTTGTGAAATTTTAGCTGTTGATGACAGTTATTGCTCACCTTCCTAAAATTGGTCTTTAAAATGACTTTGTGCTTGAATGCAGACAGAAAATCCTTCATTCTGGTGATCAGTTCCCAAGCCTGAGGAGCACTGCAATCAGTCATGGGACTGCTTGATGGATGTGTCAGGCGATAAGCATAGCACGAGCTGTTTCAAGGCCGTGGACTTGGAATCTGCAATTTGACTTCATTTCTTTAAAGCCCTTGGCTTGGAGGTAAACCAAGGGTCAGCAAAAGCATCATATGAAGGGGACTCCATATCTGATACTGAAAACTCTTTCAACTGACTATTTTTGAAAAATACTTCCAATCATGAGTAAATGGAATGTAATTTAACTTTAAGCATGATTGTTGAAGAATTTACTATGAAGTGTTTCTCTCAAGTGTATTATAGTGGATTCTTGGGAAGCAACTGACTACACTGAATTCTGTAACCATTTCTATGGACAATGCTAGAAACTATCCACAGTATTATGTTGCAGGCTGGGGTTAGAGAGAAATTAAGGCAAGACGAAGCAAATAACTGAAATGATCAAGAGAGAAAATTTCAAAACTGTCTGTGAAAGCAACCTCTTGAATTTAAAATTCCGATTAACTAAAATATCAAAGTTATGACCTGAATCACCAGTCAATGTTTCTTGTTTTATAGATTTGTCCAACTTTATAAATCACATTAAAAATGTAGCAAGTAACTTTAATTTATTGATATTGTTTACCTGTTGCTGGCTTGTAACTTAATGTGACGGTTAAGGTTTTGTCTCTCAACTTGACTTGGCCAATACTCTCAGTGGTTTAGCAGTTAAGATGTAGTTATCACTTCCATGATGAGATCTAATACAATGCAATCATTGTGATGTTGTGATCCTAATGTGATCTGCTCTGGTCTGATGTAATTTTCCTGTGTGCAGTAATACCTCATTCCTGTGTTGTTAATGAGGCCAGATGTAATCTATAGTACTGAGCTGTATCTTGAATCAATCTTTTGTGAGATATAGAAGAATAGGGAAGTGAGCAGAGCTCAGATGACCTACTACTAGCAAGTCAGAGAAGTCAAAGCGGAGTATATCCTTTGGGCCTAGGGTCCCCGCAGGGTGAAGCTCCTAGAATAAGGATAGGTTGATGGCAAGGAGTACTGGAGCTCCGGATGCTGAAAGGAAACAAGGACATTTCCCCAGAACTGACAGAGGTAAAGCTTGTCCTTACAGTCAGCACTTTGAATTTGGATTTCTAGGCTCCTAAACTATGAAGTATAAGTTTCTGGTTGTTACAGCCATATTTCTATTATGCCAGCATTAGAAAACTAAGACACTTAGTTTTCTTTATTCAAAAACCATTTCATACCTGATTTACATCGGACATGGAGGTCTTATGGTGCACTAGTTAAGGACTCAGATGCTAACCAAAATGCTGGTGATTCAAACCCATCAGCCACTCACTCTATGGAAGAAATGACTGAGTTATCTGCTACTGTAAAGATTTTAGCTCAGCAAACCCTATGCAGGCATTCGATTCTATCCTAGAGTGTTGCTATACTTTAGAATGGACAGAACGTGACAACAAAAACAAATGCCTAACACTGAATAATTGCATCTTACTTTCCAAAGCCAAATGACTTCATGTGAGACTTTCTACTTATAAAAGAGTGCTCTTAGAGATCAGTTAGAATTTAATATTAAAGACATTTTGGGCACACAAGAATCTAGTCATTAAGCACTGACAAGCCCCATTGTTATTCTGAATTCAGGTGAATCAATAACAAGTTTTGCATCCCTCTTAGAGAATGAACAATAACCTTTAAATGAATGCTCCACATGAAGAAGTAATGAGGTGCTCACTTTTGGAGAGGTCGGCCCATCACCAATTGTACAAATGCCTGCTTCTCAAGCAGTACTCATTAATGCAGTAATGAGCTGTTGAAATAGCCATGCCGAGCCAATCTACAAAGTAGGGAATCTAATGGGCTTATGGACACTCTCAGCTGTACTGCTGCTGTAGAGACAGACATTAAGTTCGATGAAAATGGTGGTGAAGCATGAGGCTCTCTCTGTTCATAGATCTCAGATTCATGAATTTTGGAAAGCTTGAATTGTAGATCTCCTGAAGGTTTTCAACAATTTAAGCAAAATGACCTCTGGGACTGCCTTAGTATTTTCCAGGAATGCTTTTTTGCTGAACAAAGCAAAGTCTTTGTGAGCCTCACACTCACAGGGGACGCTGTTCACATAGTGGTCCCATCTGCTGTATCCTTAGCTATGAGTTGTCTGTGAGCAGTACCTAGTTCATTTAACTTTGCTCCAATACCTGACCCAGATCCTACCAACAATCCAGACAAGTGATCGCCTAGATATAGAGTGATCTGTTTCTTCACCTTAAGGAACATAGGATTCTGATGCCAACCACTTGGCCTAGCCTGTATTATGATATGCGATAGATGTCAAGGGGTAGCAGTTTGTTTCTACATCTTATCTTGAAATACCTTGCGTAGTCACGTATACACAAATTATACCAGAGGCAATATTCTTTCCCCCTGAAGTTTGGTATTTAAAGATCAGTCTACTAGAGGTTAGATCCTTATATGCCTGGCCTCTTGTTTGCATCCCCTTCTATTGCCCTCCTTTCAGATTTCAGTGTTCCCTAATGCCAATTACCTCTCCATTTAAACATGAGATAATTGCTTCCTATCACTCATATCTTATCGTTTCCTGCATACCAATTTCCTCATCTTGAAGTCCTTTCTTTTCCTTACTAGAATATAGATTGCTTTCACAAAATATTTACGAACCTATGTTTCATGTTGCATACTCAAGTATAGATTATAATCACAATCCATCTGCCAGTTTGTCATGCTGGTGTGGCTTATATGTTGCTAAAATGCTGGGAAATATGCAGCTGATATTTCAAATACCAACATAGTCAACCATGGTAAACAGGTTTCAGTGGGACTTTCAGACAAAGTCAGGCTTGGCAGAAAGGCCTTCAATCTACTCCCAAAAGTCAGTAAATGAAAAGCTTAAGGTAACAACAGAACATTGTCTGACTTGCCAGTTTGGGAGATGCCATAGGAGGGATCTACCATAAAGGAAAGCATATTATTACTAGAGAGTCAAGTGGGGCATGGGGAGCTCTAAGTGAGATGGATTGGAATGAGCCACAGTGACAGACTTGAACATGCCAATGATTAGGATGGTACAGGCCCTGAATCTGAGTTGACTAGATGGTAACTAACAAGAGCAGATGGTTTGTAAATCCTGTTATCGGGTCACAGGGTTTGAGAAGTGTATCATCTCATTCTATAAGTGCAGATACTATTCCATCCAGGGGATCTTCTCTGAGAACCACTAAATCTTACACACTAAAAAAGACAACAGAGAAACAAAACAAACAAAGCACTGCCATCCCGTCCATTCCAACTCATAGAAACTCTGTAAGACAGAGGAGAACTGTGCCAATAGGTCTCCAAGACTGTGACCTTTAAGAACACTGACTACCACATTTCTCTCCCATGGAGTGACTACTGGTTTCAAACCACTGACCTTCAGTTAGCAGCCAAATGCTTAACTACTATGCTACCAGGACTCCTGCAAAGCTTACATACAAGAGGTCCTCAGGACACAATCTGATTTAGCAGATTAATATTTCTCTACACTTTCAAGAAGAATGGATACATGTGCAACTGCACTGATCCTCAACTTACTATGGAGAGCAGGGGCTTTCTAGATTTTCTGATTAGATGCATTTGGCCAACACTCAACAATTACATAGGTAATTATGGCCTATGTGTGTAGCAATACTGAATTCTGCTTAAAATGATTCAATAAGAACATTGTGTAGCCTGTCACTAGTAAACCTCATACATAATCACACGTTCTTTGTCGTTTTCGCTTTTGCTTTCTGTAGCAGTAGCCTAGAAATTTGTTTTGCTTATTAATTATGCTGTTTGCTGATTTGATGAGTGCTGAAGTAGACTGAAGATTAGAATGGAAGGAAAATGAAATAATTGGAGAACCAGCCACAAAAGATTTCCTTTTGAATTTTCCTAATTAGCAAATCTCTGTATGCTTCACAATCAATTGTGTCCACAATGCAAAGTCACACCAGTCAGAGTATTTTTAACAAGTGGATCTTCATTTCAGGAAACAAAGGAAGAAGAATTATGAATAATTTTCATGTAAAATTCCCGTCTCATGATTTCTTTCATCTCTAAGCAGTAGAACTCTAATTTGCTAAGTTTTATATTGCGGTGAAAACATCAGCATGTTGGCCCAATCTTCCTCTTTTATCAGTTGTTTTACTTCCTATAGTCAATTTTTAATTTACTCATCTCTAATAATAAGGAGTCCTGGTGTGGCGCTGTGGGTTAACGCGCCAGACTGGAAAGCCGTTTGAACTGCAAGGTCGGCGGTTCAAGCTCACCAGCTGCTCCTGGGAAACCCTCTACAGGGTCGCTATGGGTCAGAATCGACTCCACGACACTTAACAACAACAACAATAATGAGATATTGTTACTTGAAAACAATGTCCTAAGTCAACAAGACCTTCTTTTACATAATTACACATGAAATGACAACTATGCTCAAGGTGCTTGTCAGAGGAAAGCAAATCTTGGCGTCTGATAAACATGAGGCAACTGTGATTGCTGTTAGAATGCCTGAGCACAAACTCCAATCCAGTGGTTCCTCCTTATGCAAGGATGGTACAGTTGTGTCATCTGCACGTGTCACGCTATAAAAGAGCCCTTTTCCAATCCTGAGGCAGCATTCCTCTTCCATAGTCTACCTTCTTGGATTCTCTGTTCAGCATATAGATGGAAAAACCAAGATGAAAAGATACAGCATGACGAACAGATGTTCTGATTTTAAATCTCTCAGTGGCATCCTTCCTCCGTTTTCACAGCTACCTCTTGGTCTATGTACAGGTTCAGACTAAGCACAAACAAGTGTTCAGGAATACTCATTGTTCAGAGTTTTATCCCTGATTTGTTATGATCCACACAGTCAAATGCCATTTCATAGTCAATAAAAGACAGGTGTGATAGTTAAGAGCTTTGTGCCATTGTAAGTCACTTCCTTGATAATAAACTACTCTTTATATATGT